>NC_137616.1:29607634-29640134 GCF_963280865.1 Gymnoscopelus braueri | reverse complement strand
AAAGAATTCATTTCTCTAGTCAGTGTGAGACGAGACATATGGCGCAAATGCAACTCTCACTGCGGGGGGGTTAGCAGAAAGCCTCGCCAGCTGAAGTGGTTACACAGCAAAATCCTGGGTGTTTATTCAAAACCCTTATGGGGTCCATTTTCACACTCTGAGTTCAATGAACACTCAAGATTTCACAGTGTACACTTCATACTCCATAAAAACAGCGTGCAGGCGTGCAGCTAACCGTGAGAAAGTATTTACATCAGCTGTGGTTAACGCGTCCACCGCTGTGTTCTCGTCTCCCTTCTCCCAGCATTTGCGAGGCACACACTTCCGCAAAGTACATCTCCACGGACCTCTGTGCTGGATTGTTATGGTGTGGTGCAATTCAGCGGCCCATTTCCCCCACCAGAGCTGACAATGTGCTTTGCGGCGCAAGTAGAACGATGGATACCAGGCAGACTCTGTCACACGGGCACACATTGTCATCAACAAGGCGGTTCTTTTTTTTCCAGTCCATTGCCCTTGCTGTAAATCGGCCTTTCTAGCCTTTTCCTCCTCCCTGCCTGGCTATTATTTCAGACAATGTTGTCGAAATCTTTGCCCGTGCTCACACATTTGTCATCACATGTCAGCTGTGCCCGAGGTTGCTGCTGCTTGCACTTGTGTGTGTGGCGTCAAACGGTGGCACCGGCATGGAAACTGACAGACACGCACACGCACACGCACACACCAGGAATGAAAAAAAGGGGGTTGGGTAAAAGTCACTTCAAATGTTATTAGTCTGTGTCCATATCTTCCACCTAGCGGCAGCTTTTATCCACACACTTGTCTCTAAGCCTTCTCGAGGCCTGAGCATACGCACCTAAACCTCTCCTCTCCTCTCCCTGCTCCGAGTACCCTCCTCTCAGCCTTTATATTCTCTGGCTTCTCACATTGGACTGTTACTACATACCTGCATGCTTCACAGTGATTTCTTACCAGGACTGTGGCTCGAGAAATTGGCTATGTAATGTTGTTGTAATGTAAATAATTCAATTTGTGTGCCTTCATTATTATATAATGGCTTTTAGCTAGAAGGAATGGACAGCTAGTTTCTGCTTTCACTCTTATTTTTTCTTTGTGTTGTTCCTTTGTTTTTATTTTCCATCATTGAATTGTAAAGCACTTTGTAAACCTGTTTTTGAAAAGTGCTATATAAATAAAGTTTATCATATTATTATTATATTAATTCAGTACCAGTGGGTGGTGGCCAGAAGGACAATCACATCCCTTACTTAATTTATATTTAATATAAAATACTATAAATAATATGGTAATAATACAATAAAGCAATTTAGTACAGTGAAAAATAATATAGAAAGTCCAGTACTATGGTAAATGGTATGTGCTTATGGAGCGGCCATAGCTTCATCAGAAGGTCACCAGTTCACCTCCCCGTCCGCCCAGTGTACGTGTCGCTGAGCGCCTCTGAACAGCCATCAGCTGGGTGAAGCAGAAAAACGGAATTTCCCCTTGGATTAATTAAGGTCTAGCAGGGGCAGCCATAGCTGAATGGATAGAGAGGCCATCTGGGAATTAGAAGGTCCCCGGTTCTAGCCCACTGGCCTTGTCAGTCTGTGTGTTGTTGACGTGTCCCTGAGCAAGACACTTAACCCTTAACAGCTCCCTGTCGAGCGCTCATCAGGGAGCAAGCCATCTGCTGAGTGAATGCCAAAAAGTAATTCTCCCCTCGGGATAATACTGTACTCCTCCTTTCTTTTTGACTTGCATAACATGCATACTGTAGCATACAGTTGCTCTGGTGGCAAAAGTGTGTGCCTAATAGCTTTATAACTGGCCTTGATATTTGACAGTATGCGTGCTTACAGGAGGGAGGTACAGGACTCATTATATGCTCTGCCAAAAGTCCCACCCTGCCTTAAATGTCAATAAAACTCATTGTTGACTTTAAGTTGAAAAGTAAAGGCCACACTCCCGCTGTCGTGGACAGTATGGCCACAGAGGCTGGGAACAACTTAAAGGCCCCCGACAGCAGGGCATTTCAAAGGACGCACACACACACACACACACACACACACACACACACACACACACACACACACACACACACACACGCACGCGCACGCACGCGCTCGCCCACACACAAACACACACACACACACACACACACACACACACACACACACACACACACACACACACACACACACACACACACACACACACACACACACACACACACACACACACACACACACACACACACACACACACACACACACACATTCTTTCATTTCCTTTTTTTCCCTCGTTTCTTTTTTCCAAATGATGCAGCTGTCAGCAAGGTCAGTTCAGGATTCATTACATCACACAGAGGATAGCTTTCTGTTCCACTTTGCTGCTGTGTGCAGGTTTAAGCCAATACAGTGACTGTACAAATAACACAGCAATCTGACTACACACTGTACAGTATACTGGACAGTAACATACATATTTTATTAGGCAAAGAATAATTAACAACACAGTTACATTTAAAATACTTTGTCTAAAAGGTCTCTTCATAAAAGTCCTTGCAGTCTTGTTTCTCTGTCATATTCACATCTTGAAAGTATCTACAGTAGATATTCGAACACATAATTCCAGCGTATCTGACAGAAATGAGATTATATTACGAGGTTATAGCGTATTCCAGTTAAAGGTAGGGTGGTGTGATGTTCTTTGTTTAAAATAAGTGTTAACCCAATAAGACCCCATTGAGGCCGATTCTACAAATGTCTTGTAAATCAGCCAAGGACCCCCACATTGATATATTTGGCTGCGGACCCCCATCTGAGAACGTTTTGTGCCAGGGACCCCCAGAAGAAAAGATTTGTGTTAAAAAGATTCTAAAGAACAAGGAAAACTGTTGCGCCCTTCTTTGTCCTTTGTTCAGGGTTGACTGCAGGTGTGGTGCACCTGCAAAAACATTATGGAAAACTGGCAGAAAAAGACTTGCTCTCTGCATATAATATAAATGAATATATATCCTTAGACAGAGACTTAAGAAAATAGTATTTATTTTATTTGTATGTGCTTATAAAGTGCTCTGTGCTCATAGTGAGGGGTGAATAAAATTAGCAGACTTTTCGGTTGTGGGACCTTCATCAGTGCTATATGAGTGGATCACAGACAAACAAGTTGCTTTTCTTTTTCTAGAGCCCTACTGTATAAAAGCAACTTGTTTGTCTGTGATGCACTGGCTAGTGGCTACCCCTTTAAAACACACCATTTTAATCGGTCTGTGTGCCCTATCCAGTGTACGTGGTTCTCCCAATAAAGGTTAGATATGGCTGTCATTACTCACAATTGTCAGCGGAATATTGCTGAGACACCCACATCAGATCGATGTGTTCAGCTCACGGTATGTATTGGGAAACATAGCGTTGGAAGATTTGGTTAGCCCCCGCATGGAACTCTATTATCTATTATCTCTGTTGTAGGTCAAGACTGCCACCCTCAAAAAAAGGCCTGTCTTGTATATTCTTTTAATAAGTAGGCTATTAAAATGTAATTAATATATTATCACAGTCTCTTTATACTGTAAGTGTTTTTGAAATATAAATTTGTCTTGTAGTACGAATTCTCTGGATCTGGTCACATCCATGATTCTCAATTCCACAGTTATCTAATTCACTAAATTAACTTGCGCACCGTTCGAGCGATTGACCTCAAACTTGGCGTGTGTGTCCCAGATGACCCGGGGGTGTGCAGTGCCAAGTGGCAATTCTGTCGGACCAACAATTTCCGAGAACCGGAAAAACATGAATATCTGTGTCTGATTGTCCGCAGGTCTGGACGCACCGACTTCCCTGATTAGCCAACTTGACCCGCTGGCTTCACGTCCTGTTAAGTGATGTGACATCAACAAGATGTCAGCAATTTCTGATAACATCAGGGATCCCTGCACCTCCATATTTAGTTGATCGATTGTATGTTAGTGGGTACTGCACTGGGTTCTCTGACAACAAGTGCAACAAGTCCAATGGGTATTGCATAAACGGTTGAGGGGATGCACTCCCAACTTGCATCGTTCCGAGGACGCTGGTGCCCATTTTTGTAACAGGCACCGTTAACTTGCATCATTCCCAGTTTACATCATTCTCAACTTGCGTGGCCACTGGTCCCCAAGTAGGCCGGACACCGGTCTAATATACTGTAAATAGCAAATATTATTTTACAGTATGTCATAGCCTATGTTATAATCATCATATTACTTCTTCATGCAGCAGCTATTGTATGATGCAGTCAAGACCTCATCAATCTAAATTTCACAAAGTTGAGTGCAGCTTCAGAATGTGGAATGTAACAGATTGCAATACGCCTAGTCTAGTCCTTGTTTGCATCAGTCTCTTGCACTGTCCATTACACAGCACATGAGCTCGTGGCAGAACTGTCAGAACTGCTCATGAAATCCTGTCACCAATCTCCTGTCCATAGTAGACATTTACACTGGCTGTTACTGGTGGATCAATAACGAGAAGATTAGCAGTGCCCCTCTGACAGGATGCCACCATAAAGCTCTCAGCTTCATGAAAAATCAAACTCACTCCACATACAGTACGTACTGTATGCTTATTATCTATCAGTCAGCCGCACAGCATCCGGAGGCAAGAGCCTTGCTGAAGAGGCACTTTTGGTTTTGGATTTTACCCTACACACCATCCACTTGTTTATGTTGCTGAGAGTGCTGATGTGAATGGTCATTTCAGTGCTGTCAAGTGCCTGTTTTTTAACATCAGACAAGTTGGGGCGTCAGGGGTAAAGTACTTGACCCCCATGGAGACTGTGGTTTGATATTCTCCTCAGTGCATCCAGTTTGGCAGGTTGCTTCAATGAATACTGGGCCGGGATTCTGTTTGTCACGGCACTAGCGACTCCTACTGGTGGGTCAGTGTAGTATGAACTATGAACAGATTATTGCTGTATTAATCACTTTGGCTATGGTTAATAATAACCAAGTCCACCAGTGATACCCACCAGTGGTAGAAACACTGTGTTGAGTTGAGCGGTACCAACAGGCTCAGTCCCGGCGATGGCTTTGGGCTGTCGCACGTGTCTCATGTGGTTACCGTTGGATGAACATTCGCCATAAGTTGCCCCTCTGGTGTTGGTGGACACCAAGATACCTATCCCTCAGCGCCTCTTGTCCTAAGGATGCTCTCAAGCTGAATTTATTAACCAGCTCTGGTGAGGTCTGACAAGGAACTTGAAGTCACTGACCCTCTCTACTGTTTTGATTGATTGAATACTGTATTAACAGTTTGCAAAGACAAGCACAGGGAAGTACAGTTCAATACAAGGTCCATTTTTGGAACGCAGTCGTTGTAGCGCGGTCGATGTAGATGGGGGACATGCTGTCTTCTCTGCTTACTGAAGTCCATGATCAGCTCCTTGGTCTTCTTGATGTTGAGGGTAAGGATGTTCTCATGACACCACAGTGTCAGTGATCTGACCTCGTCCCTGTAGGCAGTCTCGTCGTCGCTGACAATCAGGCTCATCAATGTTGTGTCGTGTCATTCTGTCAAATGCCTTGTAGCATAGAATCCAAATGTCAGTTCAGCATTGAAGCTCCCTTATACAGTAGTTACTGGTTCCTATTTCAGTCTATGCCTTCAGGTAGAGCGTAGCTGAAGAGAGTGGTGATCTTATTTGCCGATTGGCGGGCTTTGTAGCAATCCCCAGAAGGCGGTGTAGCAGTGGTTGAGGATCCATTCACCTCGAATGTTGCTTGTGATGTTTTGATAATGTTTGGGGAGAACTTTCTTCATGTTAGCCCTGTTAAAGTAAACTCCTGAAGTTGCCAGACTGGTCGGTACATTAGCATCAATATCATCAGGCAGCAAGCCATCTGCTGAGTGAATGCCAAAAAGTAATTTCCCCCTCGGGATAATACTGTACTCCTCCTTTCTTTAGCATCAACAAAAGGATTTAAGGGTATGCGCATTCCTTTGCTTACATCATGAGACATAACCCTGTTCTTTAGGCTCTGTCCTGTCCGCACGGAACACAGAGGATCCCAGTGGCTTGATCAATGAGTCTATGATACCCTCAGACGTCACATGTTTCCGTGAGGCAAATTATGCAGTTGTCTCTGGTTTCCCGGTGGAACTGGATATGCGCCCATAGTTTGCATAACTTCGGAATATGGTGAGCGATTGTCAATCCAATGTCTAGAAGTGTTTGTCTATAATGTGTAGCTGCAAAAGGAGTTCGCAACACAACTGCATTCTCGTACCAGTGCCAGTTATGCCCACTGCCTCCTTTTGAACTGGAAGATTACTCTCCTCCACCTTCACCTGTAGATCTGGAGGGTTTAGAGGCAGGGATCCTTAGATCTGATCAGTTTAATTTGAGCCTTTGTGGTCAATGGGAAAATGTCCTCACGTTGCAGGAGTCAGTTCACCTCCCAGTATAGGTATGTATGCAGTGCACGCACACTTGCCGTGCGCCACCCTTGGTCCGGTGAGTGGACAGCCTCGTTAATATTCCCTTTGATTCACACGCACGCACTGGGCATTAAACATCATAGCACCACACAAATGTATGAACAAGTCGTGTTGAATTATCTCTAATGTGTCTGCTGTCAGGACGCGTGCTCCCCCTCTGACCGGCTGAAATGCCAGCGAGCTGTTTTCAGCTCAACCTGGCAGGAGGCCCCTGCAGCCGGCCCCTGACGACCGTCAAACACTTGCTGTTGTCAGGGAAATGGATATGGTGCACTGAGTTCTCTCTCTCTCTCTCTTTCTCCTCCTCTCTCTCTCTATATTTTATAAATTGGATTAATTGGACTAATAGGAGGCAGCCTTACCCTCCCTGCCATGCCTTTTATCTCTCACTAATTGCTGTCTCCCTCCCTGCCTCACACTGTCTTTCTCAATACCTACAGATGAGTACGCCCGCTCACATTCTACCACATGCTCTCTCTGTCTCTCTGTGTCTCTGTCTCTGTCTCTCTCTTTCTTCCCCCTCTTGTATGTCCCTCTCTCAACTTTTATTCTCTACCAGTCTATCTTATTCACCATCGTCTCCTTTGCCTGTTGCCCTGTTATTATCTTTTGAACAAGGCTAATTTTGCTGAGGCAACTTCCGCAGTGTAGCATTCAGAGTGGTGTTTATCTGGCTTCTTGTGCGGAGTGTGCCTACCAGCTGCAGCGGTTGTAAGCTGTCAAGAATGAGACAGCAACACGGTGGAGCGTGAAACATGGAACTAGGGCTGTAAATATCAATCATTTTCTTACCCGTTATTCTATCAATTCCTTTTTCGATTAATCAAATAATATCTAAACGAATGGATGTGGACATTTTTGAATCGATTTTTATACATATATATTTTATACTCGTCTGTTTAAAAAAACATGCTCTGAAAATGCACGCGGCCCACCCATCTGGCCACTTAAGGTGTTAAGTGGCCAGATGGGCGGCACGTAAACACTTTCCAGATTTTCAAGTGTGGGCCCTGACCCAGAAAAGGTTGAGAACTGCTGACTTAGAGGCACAGGGGAGCCGTGTGCGTGTGTGTGCGTGCGTGTGGTGCTGCCAGAGACCAACCGGCACAGCGGTGCCAATTTAACATAACCAGTGATGGAAGAAGTACTCACATATTTTACACTTAAAAGTAAAGTAAAAGTATCAATACTGCAATGTTGACATACTCTGTTACAAGTACAAGTCACATTTTCAAAATGTACTTGAAAAGTACAAAAGTATTGTACAATTTACAATTTATATTCCTTTTAGGCTATGGATTTATCGATTATTGATTTATTAATTCGATATTTAGCATTCATCTTACTTCAGTTATATTAATATATGATTGTATGCTGATGTGTCTGAATGTCATGTCATTGCAAGGGAAGTAAAGGAGTCTGATAATATGTCTTATGCGTTTAGTACACCCTCAGTGTACTTATTAAGCAGCAGGCTCATACAGCAAGGTCAAGTAGCTATTCCTCTGTAGGCAAGCTTCAGACCCAGACAGCAAGGCGACACGATTTTATGAACGCAAGGAGAATGTTTTCTACTAGAAAACATTCTCCATTCTCCAGCAGAATACTGACGCCTGATACTAGAACATTTCTAATATGAGGCGTCAGTATTCTGGCTCGGGCAGTGACTATGGCCTCGGCATATATAGCGGAGGGCCTTCCATTCTCAGTCGATGAGAATGGAACACATGTTGGTCAGGGTCAGTGGTGGGAAAAGTACTCAAATTTGTACTTATACTGCAATGTAGAAGTACTAAGTACTAAGTAAAAGTCCGGGATTAAAAATTGACTTGAGTAAAAGTACCAAAGTGTTGGTATCAAAATGTACTTAACGTATGAAAAGTAAAAACGCTCATTGTGTAGAATGTCCCATTTCAAGTTTTCAATGTATAAAAATCTTTTGAAAATAGCAGATCTACAAGCTCACATTGCGTCGCATCGTGACGCATTGTGAGCTTGTATATCAGCTATTTTCAAATGGACGAAATGTATATAGGGCTGAAGTGGGTAATGTATGTTTTGTAATAATAATCTAAATCTACAAAGTAACTAGTAACGTTTTCGAATAATGGAGTAAAAGTACAATATTTGCCTCTGAGATGTAGTGGAGTAGAAGTAAAGGTTTTGGAAATTAGAAATACTCAAGTAAAGTACAAATACCTCAAAAGCCAGAGACCAGACACACACACACGCACACACACGCACGCAAGCACACACGCAAGCACACACGCAAGCACACGAACACACACAGGCGTGCGCGTGTGTGTGTGTTTATTAACAGTGGTGTAAAGTAGCTAAGTACTACATGTACTCAAGTACTGTACTGTAATTTTGAGATTTTTTTACTTTCTTCAGTATTTTCTATTTTCAATACTTTTACTTCTACCTCACTGTATCTCAGAGGAAAATATTGTACTTTTACTCCACTACAATTATATGAAGTTACTTTAATTATTAGGTACTTTGAAGATTTTGATTATTATTACAAAAAACACTAACACTAATAACTATATATATGTGAGCTTAGATCTGCTATTTTCAAAAGATTTGTATACATTTGAAAACTTGAAATGGGACATTCTGCATAACGAGTACTTTTGGTACTTTGAGTACATTTTGATGCCAATACTTTTATATTAAGTATACTTAGGATAAAACTATTACTAATACTTTTACTCAAGTTCATTTTGAATTCCGGACTTTTACTACACAGAGTATTTCTACATTACAGTATTTATACATTTACTTAAGTAAAACATTTGAGTACTTTTTTCCACGACTGCTTACTGCTCCTAACCTCACTCCGTCAAATGGAAGAAGCTTGCGACACACATTTTGTTTCACAGCGTACTTGCATCTGAGACTCCGGGCGCAGAATCGATGACAGACGGAGTTTCATTTTTTCAAGCTACTAGGCAGGTGATTGGATGATCCCGGCAGGTGATACTAGGCAGGTGATTGGATGATCTAGCAGCCGCTGATTGGTTCGTATGCGCAGCGGTTCGGGCAGCTTTACTCTGTGAGCAATCCCAGACCCTCCTTCCTGAAACCAAATGCAAATGAGATTTCCGGAGGGAGGGGGGGTTTACCAGGCTATACTGCTCCATCCTGGGAGTGATGTCTGTTATGTTTTTGTCATGCACATGTATACAAGCAAGCATGTGTGTGTGTGTGTGTGTGTGTGTGTGTGTGTGTGTGTGTGTGTGTGTGTGTGTGTGTGTGTGTGTGTGTGTGTGTGTGTGTGTGTGCGTGTGCGTGCGTGTGTGTGTGTCTGGTCTCTGACTTAATTGCTCTGCCACTGGTCTGTCTGTCTCTATCTGTCTCTGTCTCTATCTCTCCCTCTGTCTTTCTCCTCCCCCTCTCTCTCTCTCTCTCTCTCTCTCTCTCTCTCTCTCTCTCTCTCTCCCCCCTCACACAATGATATAAGCTTGCCAGCATAGTTGCCACAGTATTTGGGGGGAAATTTATGTTCTGAGTATCTTGACACATTGCTGACAGTTTTCCCGGCATGAATGATATGATGCAGTGCCGCCCACGGTCAGGGTGGGGTGGGACCATAAATCCACAACTTGGGCCACGTCACGCAGCCCGGGCCAAGACTGCTCTCGCTTATTATTAGCAATTACCCCACCATGTGTTTGATGCAGTGCGGCTCTGGGTAAACCCCGGGCCTCCACCTGCAGTCGGCTCTCCCCTCTGTGGCTGTGCAAGCTACTCCGGGGTTCAACCCTGCTTCCCCTGGTATAGCCGTGCCGTTGTGCTCGGAAAGGCTGCACTGACCTCCCCTGGCCACCTGAGATACTGCAGCTTTTGCTCAGTTGGTCGACAGGAAATTGAGTTTTTTACTGAAAAATAGAGCGGTGTGCTTCTATCATTAATCCCTGCACTTATCCTCAGTATACGGGACTGATGATTGAATGTCATAGAGCTAAAGGCACTGGCTACAATGCCACTATTCATATGGTGATTTAACTACTAGCCCATGACTTTAGGCAAATGGTGGCCCCCATTAGTGGAGACTGCGGGGAAATAAGCCTTTAAGAGTGGCTTAAAGTCCCCTCTGGATCCAGCTCTCGGTTGGTTAAAAGCATCAATTATAATGACGCAGAAGTCTGGGGCCAAAAAAAAACATTTTCCTTTTTTCCTGGATAATTACTGAAATATAACAATAGAGAATGGTTGTAGGGGTCTGTGCCCTTTTGTCTTTTCTCTGAAGGGGGCTCCTAGAGGTACAGAGTAATTCTCTCATCTATTAACGCCTTCTATGCCCCCCCCCCCCCATCTCTCTCTCTTTCTCCCTCTCTCTTTTCCCTCCCTCACTTCCCCAGTGGGTAAATTAAACTTTATGATTCTGAATCACAGTGCAAACTGCAAATATTAACATATGAAAAGTGTTTTTTAATCCATCGTCCCTGTGTGTGTGTGTGTGTGTGTGTGTGTGTGTGTGTGTGTGTGTGTGTGTGTGTGTGTGTGTGTGTGCGCGTGTGTGTGCGTGTGTGTGTGTGTGTGTGTGTGTGTGTGTGTGTGTGTGCCCTTGCGCAGTGGTAGAATCGTTTTAATTCCTACTTGTAATGTAAGAAGCCAGGTAGTTCAGAGCTATCTGTCCCCCGAGGCCAATTCATCACCAAGATGTCTTCTTCACTACACCCCAAACAGCTTCCTCTCTCTCTCTCTCTCTCTCTCTCTCTCTCTCTCTCTCTCTCTCTCTCTCCCTCTCCCTCTCTCTCTCTCTCTCTCTCTCCCATTCTCTCTCGCTCTCTCTCTCTCTCTCTCTCTCTCTCTCTCTCTCTCTCTCTCTCTCTCTTTCATTCTCTCCCACTCCATTTCTCTCTCACTCCATTTCTCTCTCACTCCACTTCTCTCTCATGCCATCCCTCTATGCACATTAAGGTTATTGGCTCTGAATCACACAACAGCTAGCATGTTAACACACAGGTTTTGTTTTATTAATGTCAAACAGGATCATATAGAAGGGTAGCTTTTATTTATTTATTATTTTCAATTTACATAGAAGAACATGGTGTCTCTGATGAAATCAGCGCTGTCAGTGAAACACAGGTATAACAATGTTACCTGCATAATGCTGGTTCATTACACCTATAATGCATCCCATTGTTATGCATGGTTGTCTGGAAATGCATGAACGCATTAATCAGCCATTATTTCAGTGTGGCCGTCACCTAATGAACATGCATGCATTGATCTGCATGTATTGATCCGTTTTCAATGCCAGGGGATTCACTTGGCATTCTGGGCCTCGCACACCGCAAGATCCTCAGTGATAATTCACTACTGAGAATGACATGTCCATTTGGTTCCATTTGTACACTCTCACAGTTACATTAACACTGAGGATTTTATTAAAGTCTGTAAATGGCATCTTGAAGGCCCCTGTCAGCTCAAGGCCCTTAGGAACCATTGTATTTGGCATCCTTGGACCAAGGACCATGATATCATCATTACTGTCTGGTGGAAACCTTGCATGTCCACTCCACAACTAAATGGGGACATAAACCTGTGTTCAAATTAATCCAATAGTCACAACTAAGCAGTTGTTACGTTTACGGAGAGGCAGTGGCTCAGGGGTAGAGTGGCCCGTAGAGCGGCTGGATGGGAACCACGAGGTTCCCAGTTTGATCCCAGGCTCCCCCAGAGTTAGTGTCAAAGTGTCCTTGAGCAAGATGCTGAACCCCCAAAATGTTCCATTTTACGTTTCATTGTTTAAATATTTATAAAACCCACAGACACACTTAAAGGACGACTTCACAATTTTCGACCCATCTTCATATAATTGGTCCTCACTAATGCTCATTATATGTTAAGTAAGTAAGTAAGTAAAAATGTTGTCTACTCTGTCTGTCTCTCATAGGACGGCGGTGGACAGTTCAGAAACCCGCCTACCAGTGGCATTATCGATGGGGAATCCAAGCTAATATAAACTACAGGCTTCTAGTCCTGGAAAGTTAGCATGCTATAATCATGGAAGCCATTGTTCTCGCATTAATACAAAATAAATTACATAAAAAAACTCGGCCTAACGATGATGTCACTGGTAGGCGGGTTTCTGAACTGTCCACAGCCCTCCGCTGAGACACAGACGGAGTAGTACGCCTACTTCCCGCAATCTCTGCTACCAGAGGAAACCAGGAGATTTCAAAGTTCCTCGGGTGACAGAGGAACTTTGTTTATTTAACAAATACAGGTCATCCAGCGTGACACACAGTGGTACTTCGAAATCCAAGTGGCTCTTCTGTCGACCACTAATACAATTTTTATAGTCATTTATATTGTATTTTTTTTCCCACATAATTGTTACAGTACGTGAGTTGCCTTGTCAGTCGTCTTGGTTCTCAGAAGTGGGGTCCAGGGACTCTCAGGGTTCCTTGGGGGGGGGGGGGTTCTAAATTGACCCTTACAAGGCTGTAACTCTAACAGGTCCATTTGGTTCCATTTGTATACTGTCAAAAGTTTTAGAACCACTGGTCTAGTCATCTGTATTGAATGTGCTGGTTGCCATGGGTTCAGAATGTGAGTCAACAGAGTGGAAGGTCTTGCCTTTACAAAATACTACCACAAGGTGGTGCTCTCCTCCTCTGGAAAAGACCCTCAGACTGCGGTCTCTCCAGCATCTAGAATGTGCCTTGTCATGAGAATCATGGGAAGTGACTGTACTCCCCTTCCCAAGTCTGACACTGAACGTATCACCTCTGGTCAACTATTTGACTTTAAACAGCCATTCACAAACACAGATCCAAGTGTTAGGGGGAAACGACAAGCAAGTGTACTCTATTAGAATAATATATTTCTTAGAGTTATGAAAATTGTTTTTTCTTTTGAATAAAAAAATGGTTCTATGGTTATTTTTCATTTTATTACATTATTTCTTTATAATTTCTCTCATGTTGGTGAACTATGGGCTGAAGTTAAATATAAATGTGACATTGGTTAGCTATATAAGTCTTGCCATTAACAGATAAGGCAGATTAATTGCTTTTGTAATCCAAGCACGTGTTAACATTGAATAAATTCCTCATTCTAAGCAGTAAACCTCTGTAGACCAGCACACATGTTTTATATGCCTGATTTAAAGTACTAATAGGATATTTATCTTACACGTAAAGATTCAAAACTCTTAAATCCCAGACTGATGACATGCGACACAACATCACACGAAGAGATGTACTCACTGTACGATATATGGCTATATGATCACAGTTGGGCAAAATAGTATCGGTGTTACCTGACAGGGTGCAAAGTATTTACTTTTGCTTCGCTTAAATGAGCATGACTCAATATTAAGACAGTGTCCCAGCCAGCACGCCCACGTGGGACCCATATGGGCCCAATGCGGGCTACTTGGGTACCAAGTGGGCATGGGCTTGAACTGGGCAAATTATGAGGGTCCCAGGTGGGCTGCATGTGGGCTAACTGGGCGTGGGTTGGAAGCGGGCAAGCACACGTGGTTCCCGCGTGGGCTGCATATGGGCTAACTGGGCGTGGGTTGGAAGCGGGCAAGCCCACGTGGTTCCCGCGTGGGCTGCATGTGGGCTAACTGGGCATGGGTTGGAAGCGGGCAAGCCCACGTGGTTCCCGCGTGGGCTGCATGTGGGCTAACTGGGCATGGGTTGGAAGCGGGCAAGCCCACGTGGTTCCCGCGTGGGCTGCATGTGGGCTAACTGGGCGTGGGTTGGAAGCGGGCAAGCCCACGTGGTTCCCGCGTGGGCTGCATGTGGGCTAACCGGCATGGGTTGGAAGCGGGCAAGCCCACGTGGTTCCCGCGTGGTCTGCATGTGGGCTAACTGGCATGGGTTGGAAGCGGGCAAGCCCACGTGGTTCCCGCGTGGGGCTGCATGTGGGCTAACTGGGCGTGGGTTGGAAGCGGGCAAGCCCACGTGGTTCCCGCATGGGCTGCATGTGGGCTAACCGGCATGGGTTGGAAGCGGGGCAAGCCCACGTGGTTCCCGCGTGGGCTGCATGTGGGGCTAACCGGCATGGGTTGGAAGCGGGCAAGCCCACGTGGTTCCTGCGTGGGCTGCATGTGGGCTAACCGGCATGGGTTGGAAGAGGGCAAGCCCACGTGGTTCCCGCGTGGGCTGCATGTGGGCTAACCGGCATGGGTTGGAAGAGGGCAATCCCACGTGGTTCCCGCGTGGGCTGCATATGGGCTAACCGGCATGGGTTGGAAGCGGGCAAGCCCACGTGGTTCCCGCGTGGGCTGCATGTGGGCTAACTGGGCGTGGGTTGGAAGCGGGCAAGCCCACGTGGTTCCCGCGTGGGCTGTATGTGGGCTAACCGGCATGGGTTGGAAGCGGGCAAGCCTACGTGGTTCCCGCGTGGGCTGCATGTGGGCTAACCGGTATGGGTTGGAAGCGGGCAAGCCCACGTGGTTCCCGCGTGGGCTGCATGTGGGCTAACCGGCATGGGTTGGAAGCGGGGCAAGCCCACGTGGTTCACGCGTGTGGGCTGCATGTGGGCTAACCGGCATGGGTTGGAAGCGGGCAAGCCCACGTGGTTCCTGCGTGGTCTGCATGTGGGCTAACCGGTATGGGTTGGAAGCGGGGAAGCCCATGTGATTCCCACGTGGTGTGACTGGTTAACTGCTGGCTAACTGACATGTACATATGGGCTAACTGGGCATGGGTTGGAACACACACACACACACACACACACGCGCACTCAATCACTCACTATAAATCGTATAATGTGTAAACAGATTTGTTTTTGTTTTTTGTTTTACCACTGCCAAACTAAACACTAATGCCAAAAACAGCCAATCTACAAGCTCACAAAGACGGACAAACTATTCAACCCCATTTTAAGTTGTACTATATCTTCCTCTTTTACCCCAGATTTTAACCCAGTTTCCTGCACAAATGCTGACATATTTTACCATTAAGATAGAGCTTGTCTGCTCAGGGGATGATTTCAATCTTGACCATCAGGTCAGAATTTGTGTCAGATCCTGTGTCTAGGTGAGACATGACCTCTGACACAATCGAAATGTCTCAATAGAAGAGCAGGGAGACTAAATGCAACCACCCCAATTATATATATAGTATACATTATATTGTATGAACATACTCTACCATACAGATTGGACATTACATTGTATTTTTAAGTATTTAAGTATTTGTTTTTATTTATTAGAGATGGCCATGGCAGGTTAACTGTTTAACTGTTAACCGTTTAACTGGTAACCATTTAAAGGATCCCTGGCTAATAAACCAATCTACAAGCTCAAGCTTGTAGATCGGCTATTTTTGGCAAAGAGGTTTGGTGTAGAGAGGGGAAAAAGAGCAGACCAAGTACAAGTTTACTAAGGGTTTAAGTGGTTAAAGCCCAACTCACTTTTTCTTAGATTTTAGCAAGTATAAATGTGTCGTTTGTGATAGGGAGCAATGATAATACAATTTGTTCATAAGCTTGTGGATTCAGAGCTTTCTGCTTTATTTCAGTTACATGTGCTGCTTCAAGTCAAACTACATTTGTATTCTCCAGTTCAAGTCCAGACTAAATCCCCTCCCCCTGACTGCCTGTTAATGGCCCTATCTGAGTGTGACCCTGTGGGGGTCACACACAGATAGCAACAATGGGTATTCAAATTATCACTTCAAGGCATGCCAGACTAGTCTGGGTTTGGAGGGGTGGGTGGTTTAGTTTATTTATTTCTTTAAAGTTTAGTTTTAATTTTTTATTGTAATATGGATTAGTCAGAAACGTTTTTTTTTTAAAATAGCCGATCTACAAGCTCTTTTTCAGATAGATTGTTTTAGTTAACTTTGAAAATACACAATCCTGTTTCAGTTAGTTATATTTTTTGTAAAGCCTTGTTTCTTGGCTTAGGCAGCAGTGGGGACACACATATCTTCCTTTTAGAAAGACAGAGTCTTTTTTTTAAACATAATGAAAACAAGAAGTGCAGTTGGAGGGGGTACAGCATTGTGTTAAACAGAGGTGTGTGTGTGTGTGTGTGTGTGTGTGTGTGTGTGTGTGTGTGTGTGTGTGTGTGTGTGTGTGTGTGTGTGTGTGTGTGTGTGTGTGTGTGTGTGTGTGTGTGTGTGTGTGTGTGTGAGAGAGAGAGAGAGAGAGAGAGAGAGAGAGAGAGAGAGAGAGAGAGAGAGAGAGAGAGCTCGGGTGTTCATTTAGAAAGCCGAATGTTTACATCCGCACAGGTTATGTTTATAAAGGCTGGTGATGTTTGCTTTAATGCAGTATTACACACTTTACTTAAGACAGGCAAGGCCATTGTATTTAGTTTTCAGTTAATATTTTATTGTTATTTATTTATTGTTTATTTGCTCAGGCATTTCTAAGGACAGCTAAAGGTCCTGCTTGCTTTGGGTCCTAAAGGCCCCCTCTGTTTGTCCACTAAATTCAAATTTAAACTGACAAAGGACTCAAGGAGCAAAGCAGAGAGGAGGATTGCCTTGTGATGGATTTCTGCTTTCATAACTAAGTAAGTAAATATTTAAATGCAGTACTGATCTCTTTAAGTAGTAGATTGTGCATTACTCTGTTCTCAAGCTAAACTTTATTTTCATGCTGTTTTATGCTGCTCAGTTTGGGCATTCTTCCTGCTCGTCTTGGTGAATCATTGTGTGTGTGTGTGTGCGTGTGTGTGTGTGTGTGTGTGTGTGTGTGTGTGTGTGTGTGTGTGTGTGTGTGTGTGTGTGTGTGTGTGTGTGTGTGTGTGTGTGTGTGTGTGTGTGTGATTAATTTTCCTTTATCTGTCTAACTTTAAATGTAATTTGGCAACACATTTGATGTATACCAGTATATACAGTAATGGAAAGTTTCATAATTCTATAATTTCTAACAGTTGGCTTCTTGTCATTTCTATTAGGAGGACTGAAGAACACAAGGATGCAGAAGAAGGCTCTCTCCAAGTGGTTCACTGGGGCTCGTGATAGAGGTGGAAACAGAGTTTGAGCTCAGAGACAGCTTCCACAACTGGATGATGCACCACCCCAGTAGACAAAATCTCTGTCTCTCTTTCTCTCCCCTTAGCAGCACAATACTTGGTTGGTTCTGTCACTGGGGATTTAAACAGAAAGGCTCAAGAGACACCCACGTACACATAGGGCCCAGATTCATCTGCAACATGAAACTGGATCTCAGAATCCCTCTGCCCTGTTACATGGACAATTGAAGTTTTTGATGCACCTCTTATACACCATTTTTATTCTTATATTTTGTTTCTGTTAATAGTCTCTGTGGAGCATTGTCAGAATATTATGTTGCATTTTTGTGATTTTATGTATATACTGTATGTACACTTGCATGTGTAATGTGTGTGCCTTCTCTTCCTGCACCTTTACACTACTGCTATATTTATTTCCATTTGTATTTTCATTGTATTTTCATTATCTTGTAATATTGTTTTTAATAAATTTTTTAAAATATATATTGTCTATTTTCATCCTGGTAAAACTGAAGACGTGTAAAATGTTATACCCAATTTTTATTTTAGGTGTGTTTACAAGAATTAACACGGTTTCATGTTTGCTGCTTAATCTATTTTATTTATATTTAAATCTTATTAGGACCCACGTTGGAAATCAAAGGAACCATTGCACAAACAAACCCAGTTAGGACCCACCTCTGTCCCATATAGACTTGCCTAGTTGGGGCCCACCTGGGGCCCAGGTAGAACCCACCTAAAGCCCCACATGGGCATCCCAGTTGGGACCCACCTCGGTCCCACATAGACTTGCCTAGTTGGCGCCCACCTGGGGCCCAGGTAGAACCCACCTAAAGCCCACATGGGGCCC
Source organism: Gymnoscopelus braueri (assembly GCF_963280865.1). Classification (NCBI taxonomy): domain Eukaryota; kingdom Metazoa; phylum Chordata; class Actinopteri; order Myctophiformes; family Myctophidae; genus Gymnoscopelus; species Gymnoscopelus braueri. The sequence goes on along the minus strand of NC_137616.1, from coordinate 29,621,845 downwards.
ATGTGGGGCCCAGGTAGAACCCACCTAAAAGCCCACATGGAGCCCACGTGGGGCCCAGGTAGTACCCACGTAAGGCCCACATGGGCATCCCAGATGGGACCCAAGTGGACCCCGCTGACATGCCGACATGGGGCCCATATGGTTTAGCCCACCTTGAAACCCATATGGGACCCACCTAGGGCCCCGGTGGAACCCACCTAAAGCCCACATGGGGCCCATGTGGGACCCAGGTAGTACCCACCTAAAGCCCACATGGGGCCCAGGTAGTACCCACCTAAAGCCCACATGGGGCCCATGTGGGGCCCAGGTAGAACCCACCTAAAGCCCACATGGGGCCCATGTGGGGCCCAGGTAGTACCCACCTAAAGCCCACATGGGGCCCATGTGGGGCCCAGGTAGAACCCACCTAAAGCCCACATGGGGCCCATGTGGGGCCCAGGTAGTACCCACCTAAAGCCCACATGGGGCCCACGTGGGGCCCAGGTAGAACCCACCTAAAAGCCCACATGGGGCCCATGTGGGGCCCAGGTAGTACCCACGTAAGGCCCACATGGGCATCCCAGATGGGACCCAAGTGGATCCCGCTGACATGCCGACATGGGGCCCATATGGTGTAGCCCACCTTGAACCCATATGGGACCCACGTGGGCGTGCTGGCTGGGGTGTGATGCATCTCAGCCAGCCTGGCCCTTGTTAAATGGTTTAGAAAATTGCACAGGGGGGGGGGGGGGGGGGGGATTAATGTGATTAAGGCATTGAGCATGCCACCGCACCTCTTCCTCATGCCGTAACCGTTTCTGGCCCATGCAAATGTCAGGCTCGTAAGCAGACTGTGGCCTTTTGCATGCATACCGGGAGACTGAGAGAGACAGAGAGACCCCTTGACATTGCTTGAGCGTCCCCTCTCCCAGGGGGCTGGCTGCTGCCTGCTTTCAGTCTATTCAGATGGGAGCTCTCCAAACGCTGTATAGAATAACGTTAAGAGCAGGTTTCACGTGCGCCGAATAGTCACGTTCAGGACGCTTAAGTCTGACGGGATGGATCGTTGGAGGCCGGCCTTGTATAGTGTGTGTGTGTGTGTGTGTGTGTGTGTGTGTGTGTGTGTGTGTGTGTGTGTGTGTGTGTGGGGGGGGGGGTTGTCAGCTCCCATGGAGCAGGACAAGGGCAAGATGGAGCATCCCTTTAGCCATGAGTAAAGCGGCAACGATGACGACCCCTCCCTTCCTCTCCTCTCCTCTTCCTCCCCTCCCCTCTCCTCTCCTCTTCCTCCCCTCTCCTCTTCTTTCCCTCTTCCTCTCTCACGGCCCTCTGTGGCCTCCTGGCCGTCCCCCAGTCATTTCAATCTAAATGCAAATTTCATCAACCTCCCACTAAAAAGACTGATATTAGTATCAAAGCCAATGTGTTACGGCTGTGTGGCATGGACATGTCACTCTCAATAGCGTCACCGGCACGGAAACCTGCCAATCTCCCTCTCGCTGCCGAGACTGGAACTTTGCTCTCTCTCTCTCTCTCTCTCTCTCTCTCTCTCTCTCTCTCTCTCTCTCTCTCTCTCTCTCTCTCTCTCTCTCTCTCTCTCTCTCTCTCTCCCTCTCTCCCCTTCTCTTTCCTACTTTTCTGTCTGTCTCTCCTGCCTCCCCTTTCTTTTGTCTCACATTTTGCAGTCTGTCTTCTCCCTCTCCTTTCTTGTTCGGGTCCTCTGTCTCCCATCTTAATGTGTGTCACCGTTGTCCCTTTGCTGTTTCACTGCTGCCCCTCCACACCGCATTCCTTCACATGTGGCCTCATGCAACCTTTCTTTGAAGAACCTCATTATCCCTCCATATGTTGGCTTTGGCCCGGCCCTCTCACCCTGGAAATCGCTGGGACCCTGTACATTGGAACACGTGCTCAATACCAAACGGCTCTCCTTCTGCAGTCACGTGCAGTGGTGGAAGAAGTGGAACGCATCTGTGTCATTTTGGACAAATACATATAATTTGAGTGGTCCTTGACATGAAAAAAGTTTGAGAACCACTGATCACATACGTTTTTTTTCAACCAAAAAAACTGTTAGCATTTAGAAGACATTTGTAGAATCCCCAGAAGAAGCAAAGATTTGAGTTAAAATGTTTACAAAACATATATATTCAAAGATTTGCACAAAGTCACAATTACCCCCAGATAGCAGATCTACAAGCTCGTAGTGCGGCACTCGGTGCTGCGCTTTGAGCTTGTAGATCTGCTATTTTTTAAAAGCCAAAGACATCTAAAATGACACAGATGCGTTCCCGGTCTTAAAGGACGACTTCACCACTTTTCAACATATCTTCATATAATAGGTCCTCACTAATGCTCATGATAAAATGGTACAATTTTTTTCTAATCAGTCTGTGTCTCAGAGGAGGGCTGTAGACAGTTCAGAAACCCGTCTACCAGTGACATCATCGATGGGGAATCCAAGCTAATAGAAACTGCAGGCTTTGTATTCCTGGAAAGTTGCAATGCAATAATAGATCCCATTGTTCTCGCCTTAATTTTTTTTTTAATCTTTTTGGGGAAAGAAATCCTGCCTAACGATGATGTCACTGGTAGACGAGTTTCTGGACTGTCCACAGCCCTCCTATGAGACACAGACCAAGTAGATTTTTTTTAAATAATTTTATCATGAGCATTAGTGAGGAACTATTATATGAAGATATGTTGAAAAGTGGTGAAGTCGTCCTTTAATGGGTTAAGTAAAAGTAGCAATACTAAAATGTAGAAATGCAGTACTACTCAGTTAGTAAAGCAAAAGTCCTGTATTAAAAAAAATATATATATATATTGCCGTCAAAAAATACTTAAAGTACCAAAAGTAAAAGTACTCACTGTGCAGAATGGTCCATTTCGGATGTTTTTTAAAAGAGTTTCCAAACTGTGCAAGAAATCTTTAAGATATAGATACAGTATTTAAGCACAAAACGTGTTGCACTGCAACATGTTGTGAGCTTGTAGATTGCCTATTTTTGAATAGAGGAAGTATAAAAATAGTGTTAATGAATGTTTTGTAATGATGATGATCTAAATCTAGTTTTCGAAGAATTGTAGTGGAGTAAAAAGTACAATATTTGCCTCTTGAGATGTAATGGAGTAGAAGTAGAAGTATCGAAAAATGTAAATACTCAAATAAAGTAACAGTACCTCAAATTGTACATAACTACAGTACTTGAGTAAATGTACTTAATTACTTTCCACCACTGGTCATGTGTCAGTCATGTGTCAGTCAGTGTACACACACACACACACACACACACACACACACACACACACACACACACACACACACACACACACACACACACACACACACACACACACACACACACACACACACACACACACAAATACTTAACTTACTTTTACTTACAACTTTACAAATGCATTCTCAACGTCAGGTTCAGGGACCACCAGGGGGCCCAAATGGAACCTTTTATGGGTCTCTAACTCTTGAGAGTGTACAAATGGAACCAAATGGGTTCCATTTGTACACTCTCAGAGTACAATTAACACTGAGTCTGAACATTTTACAGGGGGGGGGGGGGGGGGGTTCTATTTGTACACTCTGAGAGTTATAGACCCGTAAGGGTCCATTTGGAGCCCTGGTGGGCCCCAGACCAGATGTTGAGAAACATTGGGGTGGAAGAAGGCTGAGGAGGAAGTGTAGGATAGAGGGATAGAAGAGGTGTAGGATAGAGGGATAGAAGAGGTGTAGGATAGAGGGATAGAAGAGGTGTAGGATAGAGGGATAGAAGAGGTGTAGGATAGAGGGATAGAAGAGGTGTAGGATAGAGGGATAGAAGAGGTGTAGGATAGAGGGATAGAAGAGGTGTAGGATAGAGGGATGGAGGAGGAGAAGGCTGAGGAGGAGGCAGAGAGAGGAGGTGTGGGATAGAGGGATGGAGAGGAGGGATAGAGAGAGGAGGTGTGGGATAGAGGGATGGAGGAGGAGAAGGCTGAGGAGAAGGCAGAGAGAGGAGGTGTGGGATAGAGGGGTGGAGGAGGAGAAGGCTGAGCAGGAGGCAGAGAGAGGAGGTGTGGGATAGAGGGACGGAGGAGGAGAAGACAGAGAGAGGAGGTGTGGGATAGAGGGGTAGAGGAGGAGAAGACAGAGAGAGGAGGTGTGGGATAGAGGGGTAGAGGAGGAGAAGACAGAGAGAGGAGGTGTGGGATAGAGGGGTGGAGGAGGAGAAGGCAGAGAGAGGAGGTGTGGGATAGAGGGGTAGAGGAGGAGAAGACAGAGAGAGGAGGTGTGGGATAGAGGGGTAGAGGAGGAGAAGACAGAGAGAGGAGGTGTGGGATAGAGGGGTGGAGGAGGAGAAGGCAGAGAGAGGAGGTGTGGGATAGAGGGGTAGAGGAGGAGAAGACAGAGAGAGGAGGTGTGGGATAGAGGGGTGGAGGAGGAGAAGGCAGAGAGAGGAGGTGTGGGATAGAGGGGTGGAGGAGGAGAAGGCAGAGAGAGGAGGTGTGGGATAGAGGGATGGAGGAGGAGAAGGCAGAGAGAGAAGGTGTGGGATAGAGGGGTGGAGGAGGAGGCAGAGAGAAGAGGTGTGGGATAGAGGGATGGAGGAGAAGTCTGAGGAGGAGGCAGAGAGAGGAGCAGAGTGTCCCGGGGAGGCTGTGCTCCAGGGGTTGTTAACATGCAGGTTGCATATTTCTGAATTGCAGAGCAGTCTTATCTTGCCGTGCTGGGTCACTGAAGCACTTCCTTTTTCTCTGTGCGTGCGTGTGCATAAAATGTGTGTTTGTGTGCGCGTGCACGTGTAGTGGATGCATGTTTACGCACGCACGCACGCGTGCGTGTGTGTGTGTGTGTGTGTGTGTGTGTGTGTGTGTGTGTGTGTGTGTGTGTGTGTGTGTGTGTGCGTGCGTGTGCGTGTGTGCGTGTGTGCGTGTGTGTTGTGAGCACATGCTTGAATTGTGACTGCGGCTGTGCATGCATGCAAGAATGTGTGCATGCCTGCATGTACGTACACGTGTGTGCATGTGTGACCACGGCGCTAATGGCAAGAAATGTGTGGAGCTCGGCTCAGATGGGGAGGGTCTCTCTCTCTCTCTCTCTCTCTCTCTCTCTCTCTCTCTCTCTCTCTCTCTCTCTCCCCCTCTCCCTTCAAGGCTCGCTCCCTCTCTCATTCTTTCGTTTTCTCTCCCCCTCTCTCTTTCTCGCACTGCAGCAAAGAACCGCTCATCAAACTGCAACACGCATCTCACAGAAGCCTTCAGATACAGCAGCAGCAGCAGCAGCAGCAGCAGCAGCAGCGGCGGCAGAGCCCGGGCCTTCTGGACACACAAACACACATGATGACACGCCTCCGGCGTAACGTTCTGCTGCCCGGCCGGCCGCGGTTCTGGGGCCACAGATACACCCCCCCCCAGATAAAAGGTGTGCACTTTGGGGGTGGTGGTGGGGGGGGATGTTGCTGGTCTCTGGCCTATAGTATGCCTGTCCTTGGAAGGTCAGGTACTTGTCACAAAGCCGCGTTTGATGCCGATCACGTAACGCCTGATTTATGCTTAATCCCGTGTGCCAGCCCCCGTGCACGAAAATATCCGATCTAACAAGCTCAAAACGTGCTGTGCTGCCACGTGTGTTGAGCTTGTAGATCGGCTATTTCCGGTGCGAGACTCCGTTGCACGACTACGTACGAATACACTATAAATCAGGATCAACCACTTGAACCCTCGGCATCCGTATTCTGGGGGGAAACATTAGCCTAAAAATAGCAGATCTGCAAGATCGGCACGTTGTGACCTTATTGTTACTCTTTGCCAAAATCGGCGTTTTGGCAGAGATTTGGTATTGAGGGAAAAAAAGCTGTAAAGCACAGAGCCAATTCATGTCCAGTTAGTCCAGTACTATATTCTAGAGTTTAGAGGGTGTAAGTGGTTAAGAGAAAGATGGGTCTGTTTTAAAATCGGAGTGTACAGTGGTCCGAACGTCCCGCCCTTTTTATCAGCAATGGTGGCGGCAGTGCTGTTATTGCATGCGTGGTTTAATATCATTATCCAATAATAACACGGTGCCATGAGGAGGTCAGAGTTACACCGCTTGCGTGAGAGGCCATTACACAATGGTTACCATGGTGTCAGTGAGGTTAGGCTAGTTGAGATGTGTGTGTCCGTGCGTGTGCATGTGTGTGTGAAGAGGAAGGGAGGGAGAGAGTTTAAGGAGAAAATCTATGCATATGCATTTGGGTCTATATTGGGTTATATTATTTTTCATAATAACGTATTTATTGCCCTTTTCACATTTCAATGATTGTGAGAACTGATAAAGTGTGTGTGTGTGTGTGTGTGTGTGTGTGTGTGTGTGTGTGTGTGTGTGTGTGTGTGTGCGTGTGCGTGTGCGTGTGTGTGTGTGTGTGTGTGTGTGCGTGTGTGTGTGTGTGTGTATACACACGTGTGCGTGTACATACATACGTGTGCGTGTACATGTACGTAGTACTTACATGTACGTGTGCGCATGCAACGTTATATTTGTCGTGTGAGAGGAGGAGACCAGATCAGGAATGTCTTTTGTAACCTGTCCCTGGAGAAGTTTGTCTTCATGACTGAGTGGACGCACTCTTAAAAAAAAAAACGAGCTTATAATAACGGATACACTTGAGATCTTAGCAAACATAGGACAGCTCCAAGTTGAATACTGGAGTGCATACTGGCCGAGAGAGCATGTGACATTTCTGCACTTGAAGGTTACATGCAATGTGCATCCCGGGTCCTCAAGGAGCACTCTACCAGAGGCAAGGCATGCTGTTTCTGCCCCAGATGGCTCTGCTGTTGATCTCCTGCCCTGCTCTCGATTCCCACTAAAGCCTGACTTGTGCTTTGCCGTACGACGGCGTGCGCACCGAAAATAGGCGATCTACTCAAGCTCACGATGCAACGCGGCTATTTTTGGAGCGTGAGCTTGTAGATCGCATATGTTCAGTGATGAGCTGTGGATTTTTGAACTAGGGGGGCTATATTTTCTGACGTCACGTGCACGCGCACGTGCACGCATGTGCACATAGCCAATCAGCTCAGTGCTAGTTGAAATACTGTATTCAACATGTGATTTTTAATGTAATTATATCTTATTATTTAGTTGCATTGTTAATTTGTTGTTTTTATTTTTGTTTCAATTAATTAATTATTTTATTTTCCTTTTAGTTTTATATAAAAGCCCTTTACATAGACTCACCCACACAAGTAGGCCTACTTAAAATAATCAGACAACTTGTCTAGCCTAATGTTATGCAAAGCAGCCAGCTGAGCCAGGTAGACGCTATTGAGAACGGCTCGCTGCTGACGGAGCGAACCTTGAGAGGCTATTGTTTAAACTTTAAGGTGTTAAGACCGCAGCTGACGGTGCGTGCTCGCGCGTGCATGTGGAGCTCCCAGCCCCCCAGCCAGCGCCAGAACTAAGGGGTCGCCGACCCCCCATAGCACCCCCTACAGCTCATCCCTGTCCTGCATATGTTCATGTTCACGCGACACCGTGGCACGATGGCGTTCAAATCAAGTGTAGTGCAAATGCGTTACAGGGATACGACTGCCAGATTGCATCCCTGTGTATTTTCTCAGAGGAGCCTCTTTCAGCTGCCGACGCGGCTTAGCTTAAACCCCCTTGGCCCTTGATGACGACACGCCGACGTAAATGTGTGAAATGAGAGCGGTGGTTCAGGGTTGCGTATATGCAGATGATGGATGAGACTGCAACATCCCACCCCCACCCTAAAAAATCATCACAGTTATTTTTTGGTTTCCATTCATGGTTAGGGCTTGCCTTACAGTCTCTCTATAGTGAGGTTAAAGGTCTTTACCGGCTGTCTGGCATGCATAGCCCATCTCCCATCGAGTCGTGGTGTGCACTTGACATTACTGCCAACCATTTTCCGAAGCGTAGCGTCGTTTATTTGACTGAAACCATTGCATTGCATTCATTTCATTATAGCTTGAAAAATCAACGTGCAGACTTGAATCTGGCGTGCGATCGGAAACCTTTTAATGGTTATGAAGAAAACAAAGCAGAATTTTACAAAATGTAATCGATGGGGGAATGCTCACTGTTTGTGTTTATTTTAGGTTAAAGATCAATACTGAAATGATGTCACATTCAGGCTGGTCCATCGCGCATCCCATTATCCCATTATCCCATCATTCCATGATAACATCCCCCCTCTTATCCCATCCCTCGCTTCATCGTCAAACTTTGGTCCGTGGGATTCTTTGTGTTGTGTTTTGCGTGCACGTCCTCCCTACCTCCCATCTCTTCTACATGGCTGGCTCATTTTTCCGACATGGCCGCGGTGTGAGTCAGGGCTCCTGCGGTGGACCGGGAGGATGAGTGAGGAACCCAGGGTCTGCATGCAGGGTGGGGGCGAGGGGAGGGGGCAACGGAGGAGAGGAGCTGGCTGAAGTGCAGGCCCCGAGGCACTCTGGCTGTGTGTGTGTGTGTGTGTGTGTGTGTGTGTGTGTGTGTGTGTGTGTGTGTGTGTGTGTGTGTGTGTGTGTGTGTGTGTGTGTGTGTGTGTGTGTGTGTGGCGGAGGGGGGGGGGGGTGGGGGGGGTTTGCAGAGAGCTGGCAGGGTGGGTGGTTAATCTACTAGTTATTCAGTGCCAATATGTACATGTTTCACAGCTCTCGTGTGTCTATTTGTTTCACAACTCGTTTTTTTTGTATAATATTGCCTCTGAAATCGCTTCATACAGGGGTCTTCAATGTTTTTCAGGCTAAGGACCCCCTAGCTGAGAGAGAGATGAAGCAGGGACCCCCCACTACATACTGTATTCATGTTAAATGTGTGTTTTCAGACATTGAACCACTTAAAGTTTGTAAACTTGACCGTTGGCTCTGTACTTGGTCTGCTCTTTTTACCCTCTACCTCTTTTCCGAAAATAGCTCACGACGTTGTGTGCTTGTAGATCTGCTATTTTCGGCTAATGTTCCCCTCAGAATAGGGATGATAGAAAAGTTACGTTTGGAATGATTCTTACTTATTTCTTTTTTATTATTTTTTTTATTTCTCCTTCAAGTGATGCTGAACTTTAGTAGAACATTGGAGTGTATAGGCTATAGATACTGTACATTGGCGAGGGTGATATAACATGAATACAGACATTTCGCCTTCCCCTAATTGCGTACCCCAGGACTAGGGTTTGTTTTAGTTTTTGGGGAGAATCTGCTTTGCATTGTTTTATGTGCTAAAAGTGTGACTTATAGTGTGATGTTGAGACATGTTTCAAAATACACGAGAGTGAATGGAATCGCTTCTTCTACTTACTCAGTCACAGAGCACAGAAGCAAAAGATAATCTACAATATTTACCACTGTATATCATGCCCAAGTAGCTATACAACCTAGTGTAAGGTTCTAGTACAACAGAACTTTTTTATGCCATTAAAATGCCCTTTTCATGCCTAAAGCACTCTCAGTTTGGTGCCAAGGAAGAACGGATGAAAGGTAGAGGTCATCTTGTCTCCTTGTCTTTGAAGGTTAAAGGCCAAGCCAAAAATCTTGGTGTAATTGTGGATTCAGATCTAAACTTTGTCTTTGAAGGTCTTTTTATGCCTAAAGTAAAGCGCCTTGAATTGCCTTCGTCTGTGACATGTGCTCGACAAACATTGGCCTTGACTGGCTATCTTGATAAAGAGATGACGGACAGAATGAGAATGGTCAGCTTATACAGTGGTTGGTTGGTTGGTTGGTTGGTTGGCAAGCTGACTAAAATGACTTAAAATGACTGACTGACTCACTCAACGACTGACCATCTGATTGACTCTCTGTCTGTCTGTCTGTCTGTCTGTCTGTCTGTCTGTCTGTCTGTCTGTCTGTCTGTCTGTCTGTCTGTCTGTCTGTCTGTCTGTCTGTCTGTCTGTCTGTCTGTCTGTCTGTCTGTCTGTCTGTCTGTCTGTCTGTCTACAATGGTTGTGATGGGCGGAGAGAACTGACTCCGGTCTGCTGGGCATCATTTTTAGACTGAGGTCCTCCGTGGGCCTGGAGTAATAAGTCACGTAGAGCTGGCTGCCCTATTGGACAGCCTCTCCCCCTCCTCACAGCTAGCTCCTGGGAATGGGGTGGGAAGGAGAGGGGCAGAGAGAAAGAACCAAGATGGAAGGAGGAGGTGAAGTTAGAAAGAGGAGAGGAGGGGGCAGAGAAGGATGGAGTTGGGCATCTGCACTATGCAGCCACTGTGTACGTGCCTCGTGCCTGATGTGTGTGCCTGTGTGCGTGTTTGTGCATAATGTAAGGAAAGAGACATTTTTATTTTGCACGTGTTTTTCTCGCGCGCGTGTGTGTGTGTGTGTGTGTGTGTGTGTGTGTGTGTGTGTGTGTGTGTGCGTGTGCGTGTGCGCGTGTGTGCGTGTGTGTGTGAGTGTGATGTTGAGGGCTTCAGGAGAGTGAGCGCTCTGCAGGTGGATGTCGGATCCAATCAGGCGGGGCCACTGATCCCAGGCCAGTGACTCTGGTCCCAGCCCCTGTCAGGTGCAAGCACTCTCTCTCTCTCTCTCCTTTTCTCTCTCTCTCTCTCTCCCCCCCTCTCTCTCTCTCCCCCCCCCTCTCTCTCTTTCTGGCTCCGTCCCTCTTTCCTTTCTTTCCTTTCCTTACACACCAGCCCTCCACCCCTTCCTCTATCACTACCACAGAGCTGACAGCTCAGGCCCAACAGCACACTAACCACATTACCTGCAGCTCACCACAGTCATTATCCTGCACTGCACTCACTGGAGCCTGAAAGTCATTGTGTGTGTGTGTGTGTGTGTGTGTGTGTGTGTGTGTGTGTGTGTGTGTGTGTGTGTGTGTGTGTGTGTGTGTGTGTGTGTGTGTGTGTGTGTGTGTGTGTGTGTGTGTGTGTGTGTGTGTGTGTGTGTGTGTGTGTGTGTGTGTGTGTGTGTGTGTGTGTGTGTGTGTGTGTGTGTGTGTGTGTGTGTGTGTGGGTGTGTGTGTGGGGGGGGGGGGGGTCAATTGGTGTGCAGATCGGTGCGTTTACATCCCATAGACTGTCGTGTTGTCCGACAAACTCAAATTCAATTCGTCCCTGGAAAAAATAAAAAAGAAGGTTGTAAGGAGGACAGGTGCCGGAGGGTGATTCTTTTTTTGCTTTCCTTTCCACGCTGTCTGACTGAATGTCAGATTTGATGACGAGACAAGCCACGGGTGCACAAACATTTCTGTGGCGTCTGGATGTGGGACGCAGTTGTGTATCGGCGGCTGGTGGAGCTCCGCTGGTGACAAAGGTGGTTTGGCGCGAGACTCTCTGCGGCTGCACGTGGGTTTAGTAACTACTGGCAGTTTCTCAGGCAGCTGTGGCTCTGGGGGTAGAGTGGTTCAATCAGGGGGTGTCATTTGGGGTACCAGGGGATGGCAATTGCCTTCACATGTAACCTCAAATTCAGTTCTTCTAATCTATGCATTTTCCCCCCAACTCAGATTAATCGGATTTTAGATCAACACTGAGATCTCAATCCATGCCCGTCCATCTACATGTGACATATAGATATAGTTACATGTGTTTTCTTGTCTGTAGGTAGCCATACATTTATTAACCACTTTCAACCTGGCATCCCTATTTTGGGCATTTCATTACAGGCAAACATTTTCAAACATATTCTCTTTTTTCTCCCCCCGCCCAAATAGCGAAAATTGTGCATCTCGTCGCGACGAGTTGTGAGCTTGTAGATCCACAATTTTTGCTAATTTGGAAATGAGGGTTAAGAACGTCTTTTTGACACCCCCTATTTTTCTTTTTTCTTTTCACGCCTCTGGGTTCAATCCCCAGCTCCTTCTTGCTCCATGTCAAAAGTGTCCTTGAGCAAGACACTGAAGCCCTAACTGCTTCTGATGAGCAGCTTGGTGCCTTCCTTGCACGGTTGCCTCTGCCATCAGTGTGTAAATGTGTGTGAATGGGTGAATGTACAATCTAATATTGCTAATATTGATGTTCCAAAAATGCAGTAGCTGTTGCGCACAAAGCCAGCCATGGCAGAGTATAGGTCCATTACCCCCAATTTAATATGTATTTGGCCACAGACCCCCCCATCTAAATATATTTTGTGCCAGGGACACCCCGCACAAGATTTGAGTGGTTGCAATTTTTGAAAACCATTCCAAATGTTACATTTTCAGAATGTATTGTGAAAATAGCCGATCTACAAGCTCACAATGTTTCGCCGTGCGACGTGTTGCGAGCTTGTAGATCTGCTATTTTCAAATAGCCAATGTATTATGGAGTTAAAGGCCTAGTACATAACTTTGCCATGTGTTTACATAACAAACAATAAATATATATTTTGTACCCATCATTTCCAGCAGTCGTCATCCACTGGAGTAGTGTGGTGGTGTTTACCTGCAGAAACACATTGCTGTATTTGTTAGTTTTGGTAGACAGGGATGTTTATGGGCTAGCAAAACAAACAAGTGAAAACACCAAAATACAGTGAGAGAGAGCTGTGTGTTTCTGCTGGTAAACACCACAGCACTACTCCAGTGGCTGATAACTGCTGGTATAGAGGGAAATTATGGGTATTTTTTCGTTTGTTATGTAAACACAGGGCAAAGTTACATACTATGCCTTTAAAGTCGTTAAACTGTTTTTGATGCCATATTAATTAACACATTTAGCTGGGGACCCCCTGGAACCCCCTCAAGGACCACTAGAGGTCCCCAGACCCTACTTTGAGAACCACTGCATTACACAAACATTACATCAGACATGTCACTGCAAATGGGGGCAGAGGCTGAGATGGATAGATGTTGTACTGTACAGTACCTTCAGTCTACTAAACTAAGGCAGCAGCTCAGACCAAACCAAGACCGACCCTGCCAGGGAACTTTGAACAAAATGAGCTTATAGATGGATTTCCATGTGTTGGTTGCTCTGACATTCTGCCTTATAACCAACAACGGTCCTCAATTACATTTGCTGTAGCATGATGACAGTGCAAGATGTGTGCACCGGGGAGAAGTGACTCCTACAGTCCCCTACGCTCCTCTAGAGGCGGGAATAGATGTTGATGTGATCCATAATTTAGAGGGAGCGCTTCCCTAAACTTCCAGAAGTCGGGGCTGACTGGTAATCACCAGGAGGAATCGGCAAGCGCTCTGCCCATTAGCAGGAGGAGATTTTTTGCTTTAAGGGCAGAAAATCTGTATGTTTAACTCCTCCTGCATTAGCAGCCAATTACACGGCTGAAAAAAATGACCCGGGGTGGTTTGGTGTCCACGGTTGTTTGTGCTGACATTCTGCTTTTCAAATGCCAGTCTGTTAATTATGCAAATGGACTACTAGGTCCACGTATAAATCCAAGTGTATGTGTGTATATAAGATAAGATAAACCTTTATTGATGCCTGGGGGGGGGGGATTCGGGTTTCATGCTCATAGCAGTAACAGCAGCAAGGGTGAAACACACAACGGGTACAGGTAAGAGTAGAGTCAAGAAGCAAACCACGATTGATAAGAATAAAAATGTAAATAGATGGAGACATCTGCACTGGGTCTCTGAATGAATTAGTTAACATATATAGTCTATCAATAAATATAAGTAAATATATGAATGAATATACATAGTCTCTCATCTAAGGCTGCAAGTATTGATTATTCTTTTTTTGGTAAAGATTTATTTAGTACAAAGTACATCCATCCATTTTACATTTTTATAAAACAAAGCAAGAAAGTCAAAAAAGTCAAAGAAAAAAGAAAATAGAAAAAAGAAAGCAAAAAGACAAAAAACAACCCTCCCCTCCAAGCCCTCCCCCCACCCCAGAATGGCACAATAAACGGCATTGACTACAACAATCTTCGCAGTAACAGCAACTTATAACCTCAACCAAGAGGAGTTAATGAAGGCAAAATATCGAGAAAAGAGCCCCACATTTTGTTATGTCTCTGGTTAAGTATCGATGATGTTTTTCGATTCATTGAATAATCAAGAAGCTTTTTGGGAGCTTCTTTTTACATTTCTTATCTTTTTGCTCTTCTTTTCCTTTAACTTTTCCATTAACAAATCCACATGAAAAAATCATTGTAATTGATTTTTTTATAAACAGTATTTTATACCTTGTACATGGTGTCACACAAAAATAATGAAAATTACGATATTTTAATAATTATTGATTCTTTTTTATAATCAATTAAATCGAATAGTTTGAATGAACCGTTGCACCCCTACTCTCAACAGTTATCCTTAACAGACATCTGTCAAGGTTCCGTAGTG
>NC_137616.1:29600134-29602634 GCF_963280865.1 Gymnoscopelus braueri | reverse complement strand
GTCCCTCTCCTTTCCTCCTCTTCTCTTCTCCTTCCCCTTTCCACTACCCCCTCTACGGTAACTGGGGAATTCCAGGAAACCCTGCCAGCTCCTCCTGACCATAAAAGTCTGTGTAAGTGTTTTTGTGTATAGGAGTAGTTTGTATGTATGTGTATACATAATGTGCTGTATGGGTATACACACTATGTGCAGTATGTACTGTAACTGTACAGTGTGTGTGCGTGCATGTGAATGCTGCTTCTCGCGCTAACGAGGCCTGTTTAACACTGGGTCTGTTCCACAGCTGACAGGCTGACAGATGTGGACGCTGTCTCCGTGCCATGAGAGGAGCCCTCCGTGCACGTCAGGGGGACCAGGGGACCCACTGAGTGACAATACTACTGCTGTTTGTCTGTCTGTTTGCATGAGAGATAACAACGTGATTTCTTAAGCCCTATTTCATACTTGGTCGTATACGAGTTGCTCTAAAATAGCCGATCTATAAGCTCACAATGTGGTTCATCGCGACACATTGTGAGCTTCTATTTTTGCTATTTTTGAACATTTTCACACAAAATGACATGCCCCCAAATAATAGAAACACCAGGTAAGAAAGCTATTAGGCTAATATTGAGCATAAAGCGGCAGACAGGGAAACTTGAGAGAATCTGAAGTGACTGTTGGATATTATAACATAACCTCTGCTTCCTGTGAACCCCAAGGATGAGGGAAAACTACACTGGCCTATATATTTGATTTGGCTCTGCACTGTGGAAATTGTGTCAAAATCCCCATTCCCTCGGCTGGGGTCATTGGACATCGGTGATGTTTCTGAAACGGTGGCCAGTCAAGCCCGAAGAGCTGCCCCATTTTGTTTTTGTTTTGCCACGGTTTGCTGTGCTCATGTATGTGTGTTAATGAATTATGTATATTGATAGATTCCCAACAGAAGTGGGAGGATGGGCGTTTTTTCTCCTTTTTTTTCCTCTTCCATGAGAATAAACAAGGGGAATTATACACCAATGGAAGCGTGCAGCCGGTCTATAAATAGAAGCGGTGCTTTTTGCCTCAGGATGTAGTTGCATTTTTACAGGTCAGGCTGTGATCTTCTCTTAAGCCTCTGCTTGGAGATGTAGTAGACACACATCTCTAGGGCTGCTGTCCGCCTGTACCTAGAGGGGGCCTTTCATCTCCAAAGTGTGTGCTGGCGGATACAGCATCAGCATCAGCATCAAACACGCATGACGTGAGAAAATTGAGTGGCGTGGCCGACGCACAACGCTACTAGTCTGTCTCCCCTCCCCTGAAAGTCTTCGCAGAAGGAAATCAATAGTGGTCTCCTTAAGAATTAATCTGGAATCCACTCTACTATCGTGGCAGGCGGCCAGCTGAGTGATGTGTGCGGTTTAAACAGCCCCCGCATTCTGCTGCGCGCGCACGGCACGGCACGGCACGGCACGGCCGCGCTATATCTGTGTCGGTGTCCTGATCGCTCGGCTCCAGTGTTGCCAGGTTTTGTGAGAGAAATAAGCAACCAGGTCTAGGAAAACAAGCCCAAAATGGATTGATTGATTGAATACTTTATTAGCAGTTTGCAACAAAAAAAGCACAGGAAAGTACGGAAAAGAAGCAACTTAGGCCACATGAGCACTTTAAACCTACTAGAGGTTCGGGCCGCTACGTGGCCCTCACATCTAGAAGCCTGGCCCTCACATCTTGTAGCCTAAGCTATATATATACTATTATTATTGTGGGCATGCACATGGCTACATATTTAATGACAAACGGGATACCAACAACAGAGGACGCACAACAGATGAGTGCAGAGTGCGCGCACACAAAATGTTTGCAGACTTTTAGTTATGTGTGGGCAAGGCAAGGCGTGTGTTCCTCTGAGTCGATGTCTGCCTGGTGACAGTTAAAACACACACACACACACACACACACACACACACACACACACACACACACACACACACACACAGTCACACACACACACACACACACACACACACACACACACACACACACACACACACACACACACACACATACACACACACACACACACACACACACACACACGGCAGCCAGCTTCACACGTTGAGATTCACCGAGAGAAGTTTTTGTCCACAGCCGAGGCATGTCGGAACCCCAGTGAAGCCATACCCGGGTTGATGCGGCGCGTTTGTAGATCTGCTATTTTCAAAAACTCTTGCAATAAAATGTGGAATATTTGGAATATTTTTTAAAACATTCTTCTAACAACACAAATGCTCCCTGGGCACAAAACATGAACATATTTCAGAACCACTGGTTTAAATTATAATTAAAACATTTGGAAGCAAGCCTAAATAAACAACTACACTTTAGAAACGAGCCCCCAAAAAAAAACAATAATTACAAGCGACTTTACAGAAAGACAAGCCCAAAGTCGCTTATAATAAGCAGACATGGCAACACAGTGGTCCTGATCGCTCGGCTTTCTACTTATCTTGTCTGGCCCTTGCCGTATCCTTTC
>NC_137616.1:29570134-29595134 GCF_963280865.1 Gymnoscopelus braueri | reverse complement strand
GATTATACGGTGCCACTCCATTGATGGGGCCACATTGGAAGCTCTTCACCAAGCCTCGAATGAGGAAGGAGCTCGAGCTTCCCATACAAGAAAGGTCCACTCTGCAGACAACACAACACCCCCCCCCCCCATCTCTCTCTCTCTCTCTCTCTCTCTCTCTCTCCCCCTCTCTTTCTTGTAAGCACTGAGAGAAGCCACAGAGATGATGTGTGGGCGTTTCGCCAAAACTTGCATATCTGTCAGAAAGACACGAATGGACAGCAGGCAGCCTTTACCAAAACAACCCTTTAAGATCCCCTCTTCTAAACGTTGTTGACGACGGTACACCTTGACCCAATCGATGCTATTAACTTACACAACATAGTTAACAACTGTAACCACTTAAACCCTCTAGACTTAGTACACTAGACCTAAGTTGTCTCTGGACCACTTTTTTCTGTCTACACCAAATCTCTTTGCTAAAAATAGCTCATCTACAAGCTCACAACGCATCGCAAACGCGTTGTGACTTCGTAGATCGGCTTTTTTTGGCTAATGTCCCCCCCCCCCCAGAATATGGATGCTGGGGTTCTAGTGGTTAATATCATTATAGATGAAAACCTTTGAAATTATTTTTTTAAAACAACAATCTACAGTACAAGTTCAGAACACATTGTGATGCGACTTGTTGTGATTTCATACATTGGTGTGCTTTGGTGGGCTTTCTCGCAGTTCATGTGGGTTATTCATTATGTGTGCTAGGTATTCTTTGTAGTCATTTTTAGTGCTGTAGACTAGTATACATTTCATGCAAACTTTATATTATGAGATTATACTCAGATTATACTTCTCAATGGCACCAATGAGCATGTGTGTGTATGTGTGGGCGGGCGGGCACGTGTTTACTGTTTGAGAAACATTAAAAAAATCAAG
Source organism: Gymnoscopelus braueri (assembly GCF_963280865.1). NCBI lineage: Eukaryota > Metazoa > Chordata > Actinopteri > Myctophiformes > Myctophidae > Gymnoscopelus > Gymnoscopelus braueri. The sequence continues at coordinate 29,594,222 of NC_137616.1, read as the reverse complement.
TCCTTTCTGTCCAGTGTTGATCTAGAAGAAGTCATTCATTCATTCATCACATCCCGCTTAGATTACTGTAATGCTCTCTATACAGGTTTAAATCAGAAATCACTCTCCCGTCTGCAACTTGTGCAAAACGCTGCTGCCAGGCTTCTAACCAACACCAAAAAGCGCAACCATATCACCCCTGTCCTGGTTTTCGGTTGTTTTTGGGATCGATTTTAAATTTATTTTAATTACGTTTAAGGCTCGAAAGGGACTTGCTCCTCGTTACATCTCTGAGCTCTTGCCCCCCTATATGAACCTCCCTGTTTGCCTGAGGTCCTCAGGCAAGGGTCTCTTAAAAGTCCGTAATTCACAACTTGTAACTAAGGGTGATTGGCGTCCGAGCTCCTAGGCTCTGGAATGCTCTACCTGAGACAATTCGCCTCACTGATTCCGTGATTTTAAAACACTATCAAAAACGTACATGTTCCAGAAAGCATTCCTGTACATAACCTTTTCTTTGTTTCATTACCTTTTGCTCATGGTTATTTCTTGTTTCATTTGTATTTGCTCATTTTATTTTCACTTATTATCTTTGTGAAATTCTTGTTTTTTGTGCATTCCGTCTTATGTTTGTGCAGCACTTTGTGACTCATGTCTAGAGAAGTGCTATATAAATAAAGTTATTATTATTACTGTACATTCATGCAGTGTGAGGGGGTGATCCTGAAATGATATTTATTCTCCTATTGTTCATCTGTGCGCTTGAGGTTTTGTATGTATGTGCCTGTATGCGTGTACGTGTCTTTGCGCAGATGGGATAATAACTTTTTAATCTGCTTTTCCACATAATTTAATATCTGGAGTTTGTCCCAAGCTCACCTTCACAGCTCAGGCGCTAAAGAGCCTCACTAGCTAGCGCTGAGGCAGGGAACAGGAGTCAAGTCAGCAAGAGGCGGCCTAGCATGCCAGCGCGCCTTGACCAAAATTAGGAGACACCGTCATCTGTCACTGAGTGGCTTGTATGGCTGCCAAGTTAGAGAGCAAGCTTCTCCCTGTGTGTCTCAGAATGACACAGGGGCTAGTGTGACTAGATTATAAGCGCAATAGCTGCATGTACTTGAAGGGCACAGCTAACTTTCTAGTGTAGCTCTACCAGATGTTCTTTATGCCTGCTAGCACCATGTAACCGTATGCCTTGTTTTGTTATGGAAAAAAATATATAATTATATACTTAATGTAAAGTCTTAGGTCAGCATGGCAAACTACAACATCTATTTAAGTGTGGCTCACAGATGATCCAGAAATATATGGTTTACTGTGAATCTGTGAAACCATGCTGAGTTTCTCCTTTTTCCTCCTGTGTAGCCTCCCCTCTCCATGTGTGTCTGGTTGAACTCCACTGGAATGGTTCCTTGCAAAGTTATGTGGGGATTCTGAGAAACACGCATATTAAAGATAGATATACAATACAGGATCAGGGACACGAACACAGAATGAGAATTAAGTCTTCACTGCAGTGCAAACTGCAAAGGAATTATTTTCAGCGCAGAGTAGTGTAGGTGGGGGGAGGTGCCCCCCCCATCTCTCTCTCTCTCTCTCTCACCCCCCCCAATAGCCCATGGAAATCATCCCCCCCCCGTAGTTCTTAATTGGGATCTGAGTTAGAAAGAGAGGCACACAGTATTTGGATGATGAAGAGTAGAAGGCTCTTGTCATCTCTCCAGAGGAGCACTACACTAGGGACACCTTTGAAAGCCATTCCCAGACTGGATGTAGGAGAGAGTGGTTTGTTACCAATCCCCACACCAAAAAAAAAGAAACGGAGGAGAGGCAAAAGACAGGAAGATTGCTTTTTAACCGGGGAGGCATTGGCCCCTTCCTTGTGTATTTTGACTTAAAGTGCACACCTTGTTTCCATGTTGTGTATGATCACACACACACACAAACGCGCACATGCACGTGTGCACACACACACACACACACACACACACACACACACACACACACACACACACACACACACACACACACACACACACACACACACACAGGGCTCTTTCAGTGAAATGCCTCAATTGACCATGCTATATACATTTCGTCCATTTGAAAATAGCCTACAAAAAAATAATCTTCAAGCCAATGTGTCGCATTGGATTTACTCCAAACGTTTCACTGGAAGGGGGTACCCGGCCGCAAGGGCACATGTTGACTAGGGGGGATATTAGAGTCGGCTGAAGCGGACTTCGCAACGCTCTGCACGGCGACTCGCTCACTCGGCGACGCGCTCGGCGGTGCCTCTTGTAGCTCAAGTTCTCTTTAGACGGCGCGCCCCCGTCGTTTTAACTGTTTTATTTCACCCTTTTACGTCTTGGGTTTGAGCACCAGAGCAGATGGCAGCAGCAGCAGCAGCCGTGCCACAGCCTCAGCGCTACAGCGGCACTGACAGGAATTAGGAGCCGTTGAGACGGAGGGCTGAGAAGTGATGTGGCTCAGATCAGTGGTGGAAAAAGTACTCACATTTCTTACTTGAGTAAAAGTATCAATACTGCAATGTAGAAATACTCTTGTTACAAGTAAAAGTTCTGGAATTCAAAAGTTACTTGAGTAAAAGTGCAAAAGTATTGGTATCAAAAATGAAATTAAAGTACCAAAAGTACAAAGTACTCATTATACAGAATGTCCCATTTCACAGGTTTTCAAATCTTTTAAAAAATAGCATGTTTTTATTTTAGCGTTTTGACATTTATTTTTTGGTTAGCCAAAGAGAGAGTGCGGGGGGGGGGGGGGGGGTGGAAACGTGGAGATGGTGACAGAGTTTCAATGAAGTGATTCCGTTCTACTTAATTCTTTTTTTTAATTTTTATTGCATGTGTAATAGAGTGTTAGAGTGTGCACAAATCAACATATGTTTTATGATGATTTTTTTTTACCACAGACACAATTAATATAAGGAACCATATTATATGCATAAATCAAAAACCCAATTTTTTTTTTTGGCCATTAGGTTCAATTTGGGTACTTCTTTTACACTATCAGAATTGTTTCTATTCTGAATTGAATAGAAACAATTATCCATACAGTATATATTCCGGGGCTGGCAGATGCCCAGGTGATGCCAGATTTGATAATTTTTTGTTAGACAAGCGGGAAAAAGTGGCACCTATTAATCCGAAAACAGTTCATGATGATCAGTCTACTTGGTTGAATTTTTACCTCGAGTGAAACACTTAGCCTCGCCTACAGTGTTTACAGTAGCCATCGAGGAGTGCCTGATTGCATGCATAATTTAGAATATTGACAGTAATTTAATCAGTCTTTGGCATGAGCACTCATTTATATTTACACTAATTTCTCTAATCACTTCCTTATCAATGGCAGTTAAAATCATGTTGGGGTGGTATCAGACTTCAGACTCGTGTCCCCCTTTCCCCACCACCACGTTTCTCTTGCATCTCACATTTTATTTCATCCCATCTACCCTTTTTTCTTGCTGGCTATTTTTGTCCCTTTCTCCTCACCTCTCTTCTTTTTCTTTTTTTTTTTACTTTTTCCTGTCTATCTGCGCTTGCTCTCTCCATCTCCCTCCGACAGAGCGGTAGGAGGGGAGCATGTAAGTGTGAATAATGGAAGAAGGCAGCTTCTCCCTAACGAGGTGCGTTTGATGGCTGACCCCATGCAGCCGCTGTGTGTGGTCAAGGTGTTCTTCCATTCCTCCTCTATTATTCATCATCATGCCTTTTCCTGTGTCTCGCCGCCACCCTGCTACCACCAAACGCACTCAGATCATGGCATCAGGAAATCAAATGTTAATAGCCCCCCACTTAGCCACAGATGCAGATATAGAAACATGGGTGCGCGCGTACACACACACTCACTCACTCACTCACACACACACACACACACACACACACACACACACACACACACACACACACACACACACACACACACACACACACACACACACACACACACACACACACACACACACACACAGGTGTGACAACTGATTTGATTGACGTGGCTGAATGGCTACGTTGCCGTTTTAAATCTTTAATTGTACAGGGAGCATGACAGGTGGTTCTCCAATCTCAGTATGGAGTATGTACTGTATATTTGATATATTGTTCTCTTTTTATCGACCCGAGTGGGTAGAGAGGCCGTTTGGGTATCGGAAGGTCGCCGGTTCGACCCTCGTCTCGCCCAGTGTACTGTGTATGTGTCGAAGTGTCCCTGAGCAAGACTCTTGACCCCTAACAGCTGCTACCCCCATGTGATCATCAGAGCCACCTGAGCAACCATCTGCTGGGTGAAGCAATTAGAGTAATTTCCCCTTCCACAGGGACTGGAAAATAACCCCCCCCCCCCCTTCCGATTTAATCGGGCCACAGCAGGGGGTCCTCCTGGTGAGTGGAGAGGTCACCTAATCGCCTGAAAGTCACACGACCCCCCCCCCCCCCCCAATAACCTCGTAGCTTCATATTTCGAACCAAGGAAAAGTATGAATCTTTCCTGCCTTGCAACCTGCTTCCATTAAAGAAAAGGCTTCCACTGTCGGAGCTGCTCCAGTGCTTTCTTCTTCTTACTGCTGTGTGTGTCTTGCTCCTGAGATGCATGCCGGACCAGCCTGATTTTGGCTTGAGGCGCGGTGGAACCTCCCTTTAATCCTTTAAGACCGGGAACGCTGTATCCGTATCATTTTACATTTCTTTGGCTATTCAAAAATAGCAGATATACAAGCTCATAGTGTATGTGCAAATCTTTGAATATAATATATTTTTTAAGCAAACATTTGTAACTCAATTCTTTGCTTCTGGGGATATAACAGTTTTCAGAAAAACGTATGTTGCTACTGTATATCAGTGGTGCTCAAACTATTTAATGTCAAGGACCCCCAAAGTGATATGTATTTGACCGCCGACCCCATCTCAAAATATTTCGTTCCAGGGACCCCCAGAAGCAAAGATTTGAGTTACAAAGGTTCCCTTAAAAAAAATATATATATATTCAAATATTTGCACAAATGTTCAAGATCTTTCAAAAATAGCAGATCTACAAGTGGAGCTTGTATATTTGCTATTTTGGAATAGACAAAGTATAACATATCGATAAAGTGGTTACACAGATGCGTTCCCAATTTGATTGGGTTAATCCTAAATAATAACAACATTGGATTCCATTCCACACGTTCTATTTCCTGAAAAGTATAACTTTTCGGACATATAAGGTTTCCACCCGACAGCTACAAAATAAAAACACCGCTGTGTGGTGCAGTAGTCTCCTCGCTGACGCACGTCCTTGAGTGGAACCTCTAACTGTGCCAGAGGGCGGCGTGCACGTTGGCGTGCGCAGCAATACGCACATGCACAAGTATCCTAGAGGCGTGCGCGAAGAAATGTGTAATAATATGTCAACTGAAGCGCTCTACAAAAAAAGTAAGACAAGATAAATAAATCCCATACCATTCCCATACCATTTAACTGAGACTGTACAAATGGAACCAAATGGACCCTTTACCACTTAAACCCTATATAGTTGAACAGGGTCCCCCAGGGCTCTATTCTAGGTCTGCTTTTATCTCCCTCTACACTTAAAGCCAAAAATAGCAGATCTACAAGATCACAGTAGATATTCATTGAGTGTTTGCCCCAGAATAGGGACGCTAGGGTTCATGTGGTTAAATTAGGGGGATCCCAGGCAGGCAGTGTTAAGACGTCATAGAGTCTGTGCTTGTGTGTGTGTGTGCGTGCGTGCGTGCGTGTGTGTACTTATGCATGCGTGCGTGGGTGCGTGTGTGCGTGTGCATGCGTGCGTGTGCGTGTGTTACCACTGTCTTGATTCTGAACTTGTGTTGTGAAGGAACTCAAGGCACCCCACCACAAATGAAGAATAGGAACTCCTCCCATGTGTTTGTGTGTATGTGTGACAAAATTTGCTGGTTGAGGATGGAAATGCTGTGCAGTCCGCTTTTATTTTAAACATAGTTGCGCACCAATGTCACGCACTGAGAAATAGCCAATCTACAAGCTCACAACACTGACCTTGTAGAACGCAAATTTTTCGCTATTTTCATTGCCGCCCTAAACTTGTCCTCACAAGTTTAGTAATACAAACATGTGTGTGTGTGTGTGTGTGTGTGTGTGTGTGTGTGTGTGTGTGTGTATGTGTGTGTGTGTGTGTGTGTGTGTGTGTGTGTGTGTGCGCGTGCGCCCAGGCTGACAGTGGGAAGCTGCAATGTAATTGCTGACACTGTCCAGAGGATTGAATGTAATGAAGGTATAGCTGCTTACAGTCGGCTTCATTAGTACAGCTGGGCCTGGGGCACTCCCTGTGTGTGTGTGTGTGTGTGTGTGTGTGTGTGTGTGTGTGTGTGTGTGTGTGTGTGTGTGTGTGTGTGTGTGTGTGTGTGTGTGTGTGTGTGTGTGTGTGTGTGTGTGTGTGTGTGTGTGTGTGTGTGTGTGTGTGTGTGTGTGTGTGTGTGTGAGAAAGCATGTGTGTTTCTGAGAGTGTGAGAGTGAAATCCTACACCTTGGGAAATAACAGAAGTTGAGTGGTATACACAAACAGACACACACACACACACACACACACACACACACACACACACACACACACACACACACACACACACACACACACACACACACACACACACACACACACACACTGCCACCCACTCGTAGGCATTATGTGGAACATGTTGGTTATGACTTTAATCCATAGGAGATCATTTTCCACTGTGTCTTTGATACGTTTTTGTCCTTCTCAATATATAGGATGTATCTTCCAGTATGAACCCAGGCTGTAGTGCAACCCCAAGCAATCCTTCCCATTTTAACTCTGAGAGCATTAATATTTGAGTGCCTACACTTTTTGGCAACTTTGAAATGGATACAGTGGTTTACAGTGAACTGAGAGATGTACAAGTAACTTCAAACTGGCGTCCCTATTTTGGGAATGTCATTATAATGACAGGGAAAAAATCCTTTCATTTTCCAAAACTTTCCAAAACACTTTCCAAAAAAGGTACAAAAACGAAACAATTTCAGCATTACTGTAGCAAATCTACAAGCTTGTAATGTTTTCGCTATTTGTCATATGACAAAACATTTACAGCTTAAGTTGCTAATGTTGTTTTACAAGACTGTCCTTGCGTGGTGAAATAGCTGCTGTTTGCATTCTTCAACTTGTGCGGCGCTGAAGTGAATCACAATCAACTCCACTGACATGGCAATGAAGCACCTCGCAAAGGTTCTGTCATCGACCTTCGGTGTGCGTTTCCCTTCCGCAAAGGCACCACAGCCGTAGCATTAGCATAATGTTGCAATCGCATAGCATGGCGGTGCATCGGTTTGGGCCGCTGCGGTTAGTTCCGCTCTTGCTTTTGTTTCCGCTGATTTCACGACAATTGTCCACACAATATGCTAAAGCTGAAGCTGTGCTGATCGGGCTTTTGTTTTTCCTTTTCAGAAGCGTGGCTGGCATGAAATGGGATTTGTGGGCAGGGAGTGGGGGCTGGTCACGGGGAGGGCAGGCGGTAGACCAGTGGATGATGAGGCTGCCATTTTTATACACGTGGGGTAGGGGGGGGGGGGGTACTCCCTTCTCCTCCCTTCTCCTCCTCTTCCGCCTCCTCTTCCCCTGAATACTGCAGAGATACAGTTTGGATTAACTTTCCACTTGGTGAACAATGTGTCACACACAATATGGTCATGTCTTTCGTGCCGAATATCCTCATGACAGCTGTGTCTCTGGAGACGTGTTTGTTTGTAACTGGGGGGTTTAGGGTTGTGGATGTGCTGTTTGTGATGCTACCACCGGCCCCCCTCCCCCCACTCGTTCTGTGACAGTTTGACCCTCGCCTCTGATTGGAAACCTGCCATTGAATCTGCCTCACCTTGAATACGACTGCACCTGAACTAGTGCTGGGCGATATGACTTCAAGTCAATATCACGATTATTTCAAACTTTTGCCTCGATTACGATTAAAGAACGATTAGTAAAACTAGTGCCACCATTGTACAATGAAGTACACATAACACAGGGTTTTAGTGGTTAATCAGACTCATTGATTTAGTTGATTATAAAAAGAAATCTATTAGAATTGTTTTCATGTCGTTTCGTTGATACACAAGACATTTATAAAAAATCATTAAAAAAAAAACAGCTTTTCGGTGAATTAACCTACTGAACATGAACAATTTTGGTTTCTATATATTTTTGGTTAATTGCCCGGCCCTAACCTGAACACAACCGTAACATAACTCTCCCACCCTCTCGCCCCCCTCCTCCTAACCACACTCCTCTCTTTCTTCTCTGCATGTCCTCCTTTTCCTCCCGAGTGAGAGATCACAGCGGAGCGGGAAGCACATTATGAAGACCAATCAATAGCTGATCTGATTAGGCCTCGACGCATGCATTTCACTACAAGCCCTAAAAGCCAATGCATAAGGGAGGCCTTTCGCTAATGTCGTGCCCATCCATTTGGGGGTGGGGTGGGGGGGGGGCGTCCTCTGTGCGGCCCTCCCATCGTCGGTCATATTGAATGAAGTGAAATGAATGAGCTGAGAGCGTCACTCCTTCGATTCCCTGCCCGGAGTCTCCCCCAGCCACTCTGAGGAGAGTCAGTGCTGGATTCTGTATTTGTGTCCTCGTAGCGCTGGTGGTCTCCAAGCTTCTGGTGCAGCCCTGGGTTTCCCTGCATCAGCAGCCTGGGAGGAGGAGGAGGAGGGAGTGTGAGGAGATGGGGAAAGGGGGAGAGCTGAAGGGATGTGTGTGTGTGTGTGTGTGTGTGTGTGTGTGTGGGGTGGGGTGGGGGGGGGATTGCTTCTTACAGGCGAAGGATCAAAAATGTGCAGCTGTATTGATGTCGGTGTAAGCACATTTCTATTGAAATCAATAGCATTGCGCACAACGAGTGCTTCAGCTTCTAACAGGAGAATTGTACCTGGGCTTGCTAATGGAGCAGCTAGTAGAGGTATACTGTACACGACAAGGTGGATCCGGAGCCCCCCCCCCCTATGCTAATGTATAACATTAGCATGCTACACACCAATCTTCTGGCTGCTGGCATCTTTTGCCCACACATTCGTAAACAAAATGGTACAAAACAATGTTTGTGTGTTTGTCAGGAACTTACTGTATACTCGCAGAAGACCTCAGAACTCACACATTTTCTTTGTGTGGTTTTGTTTGTTTGGACAAATGGACATGGTTTTACAGGATGTTTTGCATGATGATATATTGATATGAAACATATTTATAGTTCAGAAATGTCAACATTCAACATGTTGTGGTTTGCAGAAACACAATGCCAGTGTTTTTCTCTGGTGACCAGGCTGCTGCAGCACATGGCGAAGGAGGCACAAACCTACAGTATGTTTATCTTTGTAAATTGATGATCACAAAAGAAGAAAAAAAACATCTCTCTCTACAGGACTACAGGTAGATTTAACCTTGGGGTCATAAGGCAAAGACTAGTTTTAATAAACAACTTTTCACGTTAAAGTTTAGTTTTGCTAGCATATCCGAAAAGTGGCAAGATGACCCACTGGAAGCCGACAAGAACACGCATCAGGCACACAACACTCTGTGTGATGCGGGACATATAAGACATCACCCCTGGGTGATGGCCGGGACTCCCCAAAGACCTCGGTGGTCATTGCGTATCAATAACGAGAAATGCTATAGCATCGCTAAGGACAGACAATTGAGGCATGCGCGGAAAGGCAAAACAAGACGCCCTGAGCCTATTCAGTGACACCATGCGCTCCTTCAAATGTAACGTCATTTCTGTAAGTCGTACAGTGGATGGTGATGATGATTAATATTATTATTATAAGCTTGCTCTACCATGTCATTTCTGAGGAAAACTATGCCTGGATAAATAGCTGCGCTCATGCATAGCATATACATGTTACACAGTAATATGCCCAGAGATATGCACACACTACACATTAAGGATGTGTGTGGAAACAGATGTTGGAAATGCCAGGGTGCAATAACATGCCGTGGGCCTTTCAACAGTGAAATGTCATGTGCTGCATCGGGAAAGCGCCACAGTACCTGCGCAGACGCACACACACACACACACACACACACACACACACACACACGCACACAAGTTTGTATTACTACACTTGTGAGGACATCAAAATTTTAGGACGGCATTGAAAATAGCTGGAAAACAGCCGTGACGTTGTAGATTGGCCATTTAATCCCTAAACCTAACCTCTAAATAACCCTAACCCCAACCAGAGTCCTCTCCTAATTGTAAGCCTAACTCCCCAAATCTGTTTCAACCATTAAACCATTTATTTTGTGAGACAATGTCAATTTCTACTATGCTTGTGTCGTGAGGACATTTGGCCCTCACAAGTATAGTAATACACACACACACACACACACACACACACACACACACACACACACACACACACACACACACACACACACACACACACACACACACACACACACACACACACAATCCTTCCCAGCCACATGACGATACCATGCAAGCCACACGCAGACACATTCATCACGCTGTTGTCATTAGAAACAGGCCTCATTATACTTAGAGCCGGTGATTTGTGATTCATATTCATGAGGGGTGTGGCAGATCATCAAACCCCTCCAGTCCATTGATCTCAGAGAGAGAGAGAGAGAGAGAGAGAGAGAGAGAGAGAGAGAGAGAGAGAGAGAGAGAGAGAGAGAGAGAGAGAGAGAGAGAGAGAGAGGCATGGGAAAGGTTGGGGGGAGGCGATACTGCCAAGGTCCCTGCGTTTCCCTGCACTGTAAAATTGTCTCTGCAACGTTTCGCTCCGTGGCTTCATTAGAAAGTGTCTTTTCAATATTCATGGCGGTGTTAATAAATCATCAATAAGAGAGATCTGTGGGTGGTGGTAGGTAGGGTGCTGCAGTCTCAGGCTTTCTCGCTGGAGTTTGGTTGAAAAGAGGAGGTTCAGGTGGCCACTTAATGGAGTGCAAGGAGCGATTCGAGAGTGGGTCGAAATCGGGCCCTATTATGAAAAGAAGCCCATGCATTTGCGACGCTTGGAGACATTAGGATAGTTCATATTTTGCTCATGGGGGAAGAGAGCTGCATTTGAACGTGCATTTCTCAGTGTGATTGTAAAGGTTAGGTGATGTTTTTGTTGATTGAGTGTGTGTTTTGGTGATTGCATGTTGTGTGCGTTCCGTGTTTTGTGGTGGTTTTTGGTGACGTTCGCGACTATGGCGTTGGGTATGTTCAGAAGCTTGACCGAGGTCTCCAATGTTTTCATTCCCCGGGGAAACGCCACGGCATTAAAGTCAACATCAATTATTATGGCTGTCGGAGGCAATATTTAACGAATCAATATCCCAAACGTATAAAAACCTATTAAGCACACTTCACTTCCCTCCCTTTTGGACAAGGGAATCTTATACCTTAGTTCCACAGTTTCTATTATTGCGAGAAAAAGATGGGAAGGACGATAGGATGTTCAGTGTGTGGTGATGGGCGTGTCCTTTGTTAGTGTGTGTGTGTACTGTATGTGCGTGTGTGTGCGTGTGGTGGGTTGGTCTATAGTGAAAGGGTGCTGACTAAGTGCCCTGGCTTTGGGGCGCTGTTTCTCATGTTTTATGTATCCACATGGAGACTGACAGGGGGGGCGCGCCTCTGAAGCTGGGGTGAGCACTGAGGGTCAGCACAATCTCTCTTTCTCTCTCTCTCTCTCTATCTCTCCCCTTCGTCTTTCTCTCTCTCTTGCTATCCCTCGGACTGTTACACACACACACACACACACACACACACACACACACACACACACACACACACACACACACACACACACACACACACAGTGGAGTGCCCCGATGTCCATCCTAGGGTCCGGTAAGAGTCTACTGTTTGTGCCTGTCTGCTTGTGTAAATCAAGCATTAAGTCGCTCCGTAATGTTTGACAGATTGACGCTACATCAATACTACCCTCCGGTCCCGCCTCTGCTTCACTCCTATTGGTTGGTGAAACTCAGTGACATTGATGCAAGTCGAAATTATAGGTGGAAAAAAAGGAAACCAATGGACCCATGCGGGTCCATCTGCTTCCATTTGTTTACTCTTACTTAACCCATTAAAACTGGGAAAGCGTTCTGTGTAATTTTAGATTTTGCTATTTTTTGAACATTTTTGAAAAATCTTGAAAGTGTGAGAAACGGCCTCAGGTCTTGAACTCTGTGTAATTTTCCACAGGAAATGATTGACAAGCCACAAGCCCAGTGCCCATTGTTGTTTTTACAGATCTCTGGCGGACACAAAGGCCTAACTCGCTGGCTCTCTCTCTTTCTTTCTCGCTCTCGCCCTCTTTCTCTTCCTCTGCTGACACCCGGTACGGTAGTGAGCTGAACTCACTGTAGACTAAGGGCTGCAACTAGCTCATATTTTCTTAGCGATTATTCATCAATTACTTTTTCAAATCAATGGAATAATCGAGAAGGCCTAATAATCAAGTTTTTTATGTATATATTTTTTACGTTTATTATTATTATTATTATTATTTACTACAGACACGATAAATACGTAAATACGTTTGCAGACACACAATGAGAATGAACCAGGGGTCATCAACATGCCGGCATGCGATGGACATTTTCCTCAAACAAAATGTTTGCCACGGACAAATAAAATGAGTGGTCAATAATATTACCAGAAACACAGCCCTAATTGTACAGTATACTAGTCCAGTAGACACGATGGAAAACAGATGCTGTGTTTTTAAAGAGGGAGAGTTAGTCCTATTGTATTAAGATATTAGGTAGGAATATGTAGGAAAGCTGAGAGGGAAGGCGTAGATGGAGCAATATGTAACCCAGTTTCAAAAATGGCTTTAAAAGTAAAGTTTATTATTATTATTTCCATGGCCATCTCTGTACTTATGTCTAATTTCTGCTTCACTTTCTTCTTCTTTCTAAATTGAACTGATGGCTTTGAACCTTTCAAAGCATTAAAGACGATCAGAGACAGCGAGAAGAATTGTCACATCATCCACCGGTCATTATAATATCTAAGCTTAAAAAACTCTGGCTCAGACCGATTTTCCAGGCCCAGTCAGTAGGCACGTTCTGTATCCGCCACTGTTTGGTACCTGGTTTAACAAGGTTTGAATACCTCTCTGGCAGTGTCTTTAATAGTGTTAATGTCAAAGGACATTTCAGAAACCCAGCTCTTATCCTATTAAACCAAGTTAAAATCAGGTAATTCATTGGCATGGAAGTTTTTTTTTTTTAATGGTGTTTCTGGGTGTACTGGCATTCTATGCCAGTGGTTCTCAAAGTGGGGTCTGGGGACCCCCAGGGGTCATTGAGGGGGTTCCAGGGGGTCCCCAGCAAAACTGCTTAATAGCATCAAAATCAGTGTAACCACTTTAAACCTTATACATCACCAGCATACAACAATGGACAGCAGGCATCTTGTCTTGATGAGAGTGCCTGTTGTGAATATGTTTGAGTGCAGAGATGGACCCTTGTCTGTCCATTTTGTGTGTGAAGAACAGATCTCTCTGTCTCACTTAATTTCTCTCTCTCTCTCTCTCTCTCTCTCTCTCTCTCTCTCTCTCTCTCTCTCTCTCTCTCTCTCTCTCTCTCTGGTGTGTGGGGGGTGGGGGTGTGGGGGCTTGGCTCAGTTCGGAGGCTGGATTTATTTCTTTTTTTCCCTTTTTCTTTTGGCATCAGCTACGCTGGAGTAGCTTTTGGATACAAGCACCCGCACAGTTGAGCCGGGCTCTTTCTTTTGAGTGTGGGAAGCCTCAGTTATTAAGCCAATAGCGTAATTATTAGCTGCAGCATTAGCGTGGGCTGGGCTTCTTTTTTTTTTTTTGGTGGGGAGGGTGGTTTCTCTGTGGCACGCTTCACAGCCTGGCTTGGCAAGTAGCAGGTGGAGTGTTGCACTCCTCGCATTATGTAACTCCACCCCAATCTAGATCTGGCTTCAAATAAGTGAAAACCAAGTGAAGTCAGATCTAGATTGACTTCACACATACACACACACACACACACACACACACACACACACACACACATACACACACACACACACACACACACACACACACACACACACACACACACACACACACACACACACACACACACACACACACACACACACACACACACACACACACACACACACACACACAGTGCCCCACTACCACCCCCGGATATAAATAGCATTTTCAAATCTTATCTAGAAACAGTGTTGTAGAGGGGAGAGGCTTTGAAATGCAGCCCGACGATTAGGATCCCATTGTTCCACTCCACACCCCCTCCATTCTCCCAGCTGCTTACAGTAAGCCTGAGGATCTGTGCGTGCGTGTGTGCGTGCACGTGTGTGTGTGCGCGACTGCGCGTGTGTGAATGCGTGAGTTTGTGCAGAAGTGTGCAGCTCTGCACATGTGAACGCATCTGCAATTCTGCATCACAGTGTGATTGAGATAGTGGCTGATGGTGAGATAAGTGTGTGTGTGTGTGTGTGTGTGTGTGTGTGTGTGTGTGTGTGTGTGTGTGTGTGTGTGTGTGTGTGTGTGTGTGTGTGTGTGTGTGTGTGTGTGTGTGTGTGTGTGTGTGTGTGTGTGTGTGTGTGTGTGTGTGTGTACGCATGGGCATATGCTTGCGTGTACGCATGGGCATATGCTTGCGTGTACGCATGGGCATATGCGTGCGTGCGTGCATCTGTGTTAGTGTGCACTTCTGGATGTGTCTTTGATGATGGATACTGTGCTCCTGCTGCTTACCTCACCGCTCCTCTCAGAATTAACAAGGTTGCTAAGATACGGTGGGCTTATATTAGATTAGGTTATCTGCTGTTATTGCTGTTACTATATTTTACCCAGTACCGTGAAGCCTTTATTAATTTGGAAATTTATCCTGTCATGGAATTAAGACGCTGGTATTTGTGCACCGCTGCCTCTCCTCTCCTCTCCTCTCCTCTCCTCTCCTCTCCTCTCCTCTCCTCTCCTCTCCTCTCCTCTCCTCTCTACTGGTTGGAGGGGGGGGGGGGGGGGTACCACAGAAAGCCCCTAGTCAGATGTCTACCCCACCCCACTACACAAACTGGGGGCGGATCCATACCTCTATTCATCATTAAGCCTGTTTAATCCCAGGCCCCAGGCCCAGTGTTTCCATTTGACACAGAACACACCAATAATAAATTTAAAAAAAACACACACGAGAGACAAGAGGCGGTGATGTCAGTTTGGGGGGGGGCGAGGCTTATTGCCGTGCAGAGGTGGCGTCTCCTCCCACCCAGCAGATGTCAGGTCCAATCCGGCCAGCTGACTTGCATCCATCAAAATGCCCCTCCATGGCCCTGAGGGCACGTTGGCACCCCTCAGAGCAGATAAGGGACAGGAGACGATGCCGGCGCCAACTGGGCCGTTCAGTAGGCCTGTCACAATTATTACATCATCGTCTAACCGCAATTATTTGAGATAATCGCGATATTTTTTTGCATAATCGTCATAATTGTCTCCATGATGAAAGATGTTCACACATTTTCAAATATTAAAGCAGAAATAGCAGATCTACAAGCTTACAACGCGTCACGAAGTGACGCGTTGTAAGCTTGTAGATCTGCGTTTTCTGCTTTATTTAAAAACAGAAATACCGTCACTTACCTGTATAGCTTACAACGCGTCAAGATGAGCTATTTCTGCTATTTTTACATAAATAAAAAGAATTAGATATGTCAATTTCTTTGTATATTTCACTTATTTGTCATATCTGCCCTGTGCAATTTTTGATTACGAAGCCTAAAAGGCTTCATATGTTCCAATGTTCAATGCCAAACACACAATTAAATCGCTAATCGCAATTATTAGTTTGACAATTAATCGTCAACTTGTAATTGTAATGGTGACAGCCCTACTGTTCAGACGAGGGATGGGCAACTCACTCAATGCGGCCCCAGGCCCAAAAAAAAATATATATATATATCAAAAAAAAAAAATTTTAAATCACAAAGAAAAACAAAGTAATCTAAACATATCCGAAATGGTGAACTATTGCCTTCAACTGTTCCAAACATGCAACTTTCCATGAACCATTTTAATTACAACAGTCCACCAGTAGAGCGCGCTCTCGTTTATTTTAATAGAAGCCTTATTAACTATAATTCTAGTGTTCATTTTTGTATATTTTTAAGCCAAGGTTACAGCAATACTCTGAAAGGCATACTCAGGAATGTGAAGTTTAGTTTAGCAGTACAGCTGTAGTAAGTTGATAGAAGAATTACTAAATGCTAAATAAAAACAAAGTTATAACAAATAAAAATAGTTAATATCCCTTATTTATCATTATGTGACTATTATGGGCTTTTTGAGTAATGGGGTACTACTGGCGAGAGTGCCGATAAACAGGGGCGGGCTGGGACCAAAATTCTGCCCTGGCATTTTGGTCCGAACCGGCGCACCGCCCCCGGACCGTTTTGCCAACGGGGGGGGGGGGGGGACGAAGTTGGGGGGTCCCTGCCGATAAACAATGCGGCCCCCCAGAGTGATTGAGGAAATTTTGTGGCCCTCACCATCTACAAAGTTGCCCACCCCTGGTTCAGACCAAGGGAAATAAATAACAATGTGATGCTGGTTGACTTTCACATTTCCCTACGAGCACAATGTGAAAAATCAACCATTAGAGCAAAAGTCATTTCCCAAATTATTTAGTTCAAAGAACATCACTGCGGTCAGGACAGAAACCTCTTATCTCCATATTCTAACTTTTTGTGTTTTTTTCCTAAAATAAGGCCCTGCTGTACCTCATACTACAGCGTCACACAAAACAAAAGCATCAAAAGTGGCAGATCTGCAAGATCAATTTTGAGTCTGTAGATCTGCCACTTCTGCTATTTTTGAATTTGAATCCTTGAGAAGTAAGCGTTTTGGACATATGAGGTTTCCATCCGACAGACACGACATATGAAATTGCATTTAAATATGTATTTAGACGCAGTGAAAATGGACCTCGTTCTGAATAGAATTTGCGTCGCTTCGCATGTAAAACATTATTTAGCAATACCACAATGTAGACATGCTCTGTTGCAAGTGAAAATCCTCCATTAAAAATTTGACTTGAGTAAAAGTACAAAAGGATTGGCATCAAAATGGAAAATACCAAAGTAGAAGTACTTAAAGTTTTTCAGAAATCACAGTCTTTCACAAATAGCAGATCTTTAAGCTCACAATTCGTAAAGTAGGGCTTAATAATTGGTTACATTTTGTACCAATAATCTAAATTTACTGTTGTAAATAAAAAAAATCAAATAAAAGTGTAAAGATTGACATACTCAAGCAAAGTAAAAGTACCTCAAAACTGTACTTATTAAGTACAGCACTTGTGTAAATGTACTTAAAAGATGTTACTTTTCCACCACAGAGCCCCACATACTGTAATATCCATAAAGAATGAAGTCAGTTAGACGTCTGTTGGTCCCATTGGAAACCAGTGGGCTACAGTACTGTAATGATAGATAATGGCCGTCATAGTTGGACTGCAAGCAGCAGACGTTGGCACGGCCACTGTCTAGCACTACTGTATGATTTGTAGCGAGCCGATCAGCAAGTTGTGTCAAACTGCTGATCCAAAGCAAGGTGTGTGTGTGTGTGTGTGTGTGTGTGTGCGTGCGTGCGTACACATGCGTGTGCGCGTGGGTGTGTGCACGACTGCACGGCTATGCCAGGAGGACATGCTATAAGGGAAACCCCATTAGTGTGGGATCCCAGGGAGATAATGAGCGCTGACTGCTTTATGTGCTGGAAATGATGGAGTGGGACATACTGTACGATAGTAGCACTCTATGAATCCCCTTACTACTGGCAGACTCACAGGCAGACAGACAGGCAGACAGCACCTAGCCAGCTAGCCAATTTAGCTATATCTGAATAACAGACTGGCAGGACGGGAGGTATTGGAGAGGGTGGGGCTACTAGCTATTTGGCTTTATCATAGAGACACACAGGCACCCTCCTCCAGGGTTGCCATGTCCGCTTATTATAAGCGACTTTGGGCTTGTTTTTCTCTAATGTTGCTTGTAAATATTGGTAGTTGCAGCCGGTTGCGTTTTTGTTTTTGGGCTTGTTTCTACAGCTTGGCTTCCTTCCTAATGTTGTTAAAACCCGTGGTTCTCAAACATTTTCATGTCATTTGTCCGCAGACCCCCGGCTGAAGATATTTTGTGCCAGGGACCCCCATAAAACATTTGTATAGTTGAAATATTTCAAATATATTCCAAATATTTCAAGAGTTTGGGAAGATAGCAGATCTACAAGCTTACAATGCGTCCCTTCAGCTTGTAGATCGGCTATTTTCAAATAGCCGATGTATATAGGGTTCAAGAGGTAAAACTGATCTTGATGCTACACGTATATTAACACATTTTGCTGGCAGGCCCCCTGTGTGTGTGATCATGTGGCCTAAAGTTGCTTCTTTTAGGCTTGTTTTTGTAGACCTGCCCGCTTGTCTCTCTCGCAAAACCTGGCAACACTGACACACAGGCACCTTCCCTCCTGAGAGCTCTCCTGTCAGGCACCCGGAGCTCACATTGGACCCAGCGTTGCCAGGTTTTACAAGAGAAACGAGCAACCAGGTCTATGAAAACAAGCCCAAAATAAGCAACTGTCTAATGTTGTTCTAGAGCAGTGGTTCTCAAACATTTTCACGTCAAAGACCCCCAAATTAACATATTTAGCCACGGACCCCCATCTGAAAATATTTTGTTCCAGGGACCCCATACCAGATTTGTGTTGTAAATACATTACAGGCATGCCTTTAAGAAAATGCAAGCTCCACCATGAATATAGCAAAAACGAAGTAAATATAAGTTATAATATAAGTTTTGAGTACTGTATGTCAAAGGCATGCAGTGGTGAAAATATAACAGTACTAAATCCATAAAATGTTTCGTCAGCACAAAACAGTTTGTTTTGTTTATTCATAATATAGGTGAATCACAACAGAACGTGACATGTATAGGCGCCAACATGTAATGTACTTTGACAGCGGGGACTAGTACGGAAGGATCAGCGGTTCTGGACAACCGGATCTCCATATACAGTATGCCTATATACTAAAGGGCATATCGGTCGGATCGGCTGTTCTGGGAAACCGTCTATCAGACCAACTCGACACTGAGCACTGCACGCCCTCAGGTTCTCAGCGATGCGCGCGCCGAGTTTGAACTCGAAGATCGAATTTGAAGCTGATCAGTCGGATGGTTCTCGAGATACTTGAATTACAGGCGGTTCTGGACAACCAGATCTCCGTATACTGCATGGAAGCTCGAGAATATTGTTATTAACCTTTTAAATTAGCCGTGGTAAATGTGAAATGAATCGATATTGAGCAACTGCAGGGCGTCTTGTCTAAAATGATATCAGAAACAATTTTTCGTTATGCTATAGGTGAAATATACAGTAGCTGGCTTCCAGACAAGCTGCAATTGCTCTTCAGCATTTCCTCAAAATGAGTTGTCTGCAAGCAACAGGGAATCCAGGTGTATAGGCCACAGCAACACAGCCACTTAGCCACACCTACTGATGAAGACACTGCCGGTGTAAGAGTGCAGGCAGGTTACACATTATTAGAGCCCCGACGAGGCCAGATTTTGGGGTCTGAAGCCGATCCCGACTTTGGAGCGTGCTAGTCCACCAATAAGACATGTTCGACCTATACTAATTTTAATACATTTTTGAAAGTTACAAATCGGGACACATCGGCTGCATGATACGATGTCATCAAAAGTAAAATAATGGCTGATACATGGCCATAGGTTGGTTCCTCTGTTCCACTCTCCTCTGTGATCAACACATCACCTCCAGATTAGAACAAGGGAGAGAGAGAGAGAGGGAGAAGGGCATCCTCATCACTTCATCTCCTTCTCTCTGCAGCCTCTCCTTGTTTTCCCTTGTGTCAGGTGACATTCCTGCGTGCTTCTTATTCAGTTACACTCCATCAACTGACATTTGTTTTTCATCCCTTCCTTATCCCTTTTATTTACCCCCCTCCCCCAGTTTACTGGCCTCTGTGGTCCCTGTTAAGTGTGTGTGTGTGTGTGTGTGTGTGTGTGTGTGTGTGTGTGTGTGTGTGTGTGTGTGTGTGTGTGTGTGTGTGTGTGTGTGTGTGTGTGTGTGTGTGTGTGTGTGTGTGTGTGTGTGTGTGTGTGTGTGTGTGTGTGCGTGTGTGTGTAAGCGACATGCAGGCATGTAGGGCCTACTTCCATATCCCATGCGAACATGGACGAGGATATTCTCTCAGTTAGCATTCGGCCCTGTATAATGCCTCTAAAGCACTGGGCTCTTGCTCTCCTCCCACTCCTATAGCCTGGGGACATCCAGGGATTACACACACACACACACACGCACACGCACACGCACACGCACACGCACACGCACACACACACACACACACAGGTGGAAGCGAATATGAGCTGGTATGAATAACACCAATGGACCGGTAAATAGACACTGAATATGCCAATGAAAAGGGATACAAAAACATAATAATGTTGATAGAGACACTGCAGTCCTCTTTAGCACAAGCAAATAGAGGCTGATGAGGACAGCCACAGACCGCCAGGTGCTGGTCAATTTAGCCATAATAACACACATTAAGGTAGCGGGTTCGAAGCCTCTTCTGGAATCAGGGGCACACTTGAAAATCTCAAAGGTTTTTTCGTGAGGGGCTGCCGTGTTAACCGGTTTAGACCGGGAAAGAATATTTTTTTTAAATTTCTTTGGCTATTTAAAAATATCAGATATACAAGCTCATTGTGAAAATTTGTGCAAATCTTTGAATGTTTATATATATTTTTTAAAGCAAACATTTGTAACTCAAATCTTTGCTTCTGGGGATTCTACAAATGTCTTCTAATCTAAATCCTACATTAAAAAAAAAAAACACATATGTTTCTATATAAGTGGTTCTCAAACTTTTTCATGTCAAGGACCCCCAAAATGATATGTATTTGGCCGCGGACCCCCTTCTCAAAATATTTAGTTCCAGGGACCCCCCAGAAGCAAAGATTTGAGTTTAAAATGTTTGCTTTAAAAATACATTCAAAGATTTGCACACATTTTCACGATTTTTTTCCCAAAATAGATCTGCTATTTTTGAATAGCCAAAGTATAAAATAATGGTTAGCGTAAGTGGTTAGATGGATGCTTTCCGGTTTTAACCCATTAAGACCTGGAACGCATCTTTGTCATTTTTTGATTTGAGCTAAAAAGCATAATTTTACACTCGTAGCGCGGCACAGAGTGCCAGCTTGTTCAAGCTTGTGGATCTGCTACTTTTGATTCTTTTGTGTGACGCTGTGGCATGATCAAGTAGGGCATTCATTTACGGAAAAAAACTGAAAAGGTTAGATCAGTAGCAAAAATAGCCGATCTACAAGCTCAAAACGCGTCGCGCTGCGGCGCGTTTTGAGCTTGTAGATCTGCTATTTTTGGCAAATTTTCAATTGGTATCCTCATTTTCTTTGTTGCTATTTTTAAATTGGAATCCTGAAAAGTAAATGTTTTATTTAATTTCAAATGCATTTAGTTATACTTATGTTAACTTATGAACTTAAATACAAATACATTGAATTGTACAATAGAATTGTAATACTAGTCATTAAACTACTCATATAGACTGAAGTAATTAAAGCGGGTCGTGTTTGCATGTTTGGAATTGTAAACAGCTGTAATCAATAATATATCAGTATTCCGATATTAACCTGCGGGCCGCATTAAGTGAAGGTGGGGGCCGCATGTGGCCCCCGGGCCGCCAGTTGCCCATGTATGGGTTAGATTATGCATGATAAGAGGTTTCTCC
This sequence comes from Gymnoscopelus braueri, assembly GCF_963280865.1. Lineage (NCBI taxonomy): Eukaryota > Metazoa > Chordata > Actinopteri > Myctophiformes > Myctophidae > Gymnoscopelus > Gymnoscopelus braueri. Next base: position 29,572,397 of record NC_137616.1, on the reverse strand, counting down.
CGACAGCGACGTTATATTAAAGTTAGATTATCAATAAAATTGTAGTGTTTTGCTAATGTTTCGGCGCTCGCTTGCCACCATTGGTGTGTGAATGTGGGAAAAGTGGGGACGCTGGCGTCGACTGTTCGCCGCTCCACCTCCCAATGTCCCCCACCTGTATGAATGAATGTTTGTCTGCAGTGGTGGAAAAAGTGCTCAAATTCTTTACTTAAGTAAAAGTGCCAATACTGCAATATAGAAATACAAGTAAAAGTCCAGAATATTTTTTTTTGAGTAAAAGTACAAAAGTATTGGCATCAAAATGTACTTAAAGTACCAAAAGTAAAAGTACTAAAATATTTGAAAATAGCAGATCTACAAGCTCACAGCGCGTCGCGATGCGACGCGTTGTAGATCGGCTATTTTCAAATAGCCTAGGTATAAAATAGGGCTGAAGTGGTTAATGTATGTTTTATAATGTAATCATTTATATCTGAAAAGTAACTAGTAACTAAAGTTTTCAAATAATTGTAGTGGAGTAAAAGTACAATATTTGCCTCTGAGATGTAGTGGAGTAGAAGTAAAAGTATTGGAAATTGGAAATACTCAAATAAAGTACAAATACCTCATACAGTACTTAAGTAAGTGTACTTAGTTACTTTCCACCACTGTCTGTCTGTCTGTCTGTCTGTCTGTCTGTCTGTCTGTCTGTCTGTCTGTCTGTCTGTCTGTCTGTCTGTCTGTCCGCCTGCCTGTCCGATCGTGTTTGTCCAGCCATCTAGAAGTGTTGACCTTTTATCCAGCCATCTGCTGGACATGCCATGGGGGAAATAGCACCCTCTGGAATTGGATGGGGTCATTGCAGGCCTCTTGATGTGGTCTGTTACTACAACAACTACTACTTCATGACCATGGCACTACGACCTCTGAGATACTGGTTATAATATGATCACATTCATCCCAGCAGTGGCTCAGGAGGTTGTCCCGTACGCAGTGGTGTAAAGTAACTAATTACATTTACTTTAAGTACAGTACTTAAGTACACTTTTGAGGAAATTTTACTTTACTGGAGTATTTCCAATTTTCAATACTTTTACCTCTACTCCACTACATTTCAGAGGCAAATATTGTACTTTTACTCGACTATAATTATTTGAAAACTTTAGTTACTAGTTACTTTGCAGATATACATTATTATATTATAAAACGTACATTAACCACTTTAGCCCTATTTTATACCTAGGCTATTTGAAAATAGCGCGTTGTGAGCTTGTAGATCTGCTATTTTCAAACATTTTTGTACTTTTACTCTTGGTACTTTAAGCATATTTTGATGCCAATACTTTTGTACTTTTACTCAAGTAACATTTTGAACACGGGCCTTTTACTTGTAACAGAGTAATTTTTATATTGTGGTGTTACTACTTTTACTTAAGTAAAACATTTGAGTACTTTTTTCCACCACTGCCCGTACGTACTGTACAGTACGTTTGCCCGGGATCTGGTAGGGGTCCCGACGACGAGCCCTTTCTGGCACTGTGCCAAAAGCGAGACACAGAATCCCCCTAACTGCTTTCCAGGTGCTGTTCCATAGCTTGCCCACCGCTCCTAATAGTTAGGATGCGTTTAGTGTCACGCAGCCACAGACGACCAGAGATCTCTGCCTACCGATGCGTCTGGGGACGGACGGACATCCAAATCCAATCTACTCTACGGGCTAGAGAACAGCAGCAAGAACGGGGCTGCTAACAAACTTAACGCCCACACCGCTCTGAAAACAAATCAGATCACCGTCCCCAATATGAAGAACCGCCCCTGAAGTATTTGCATTGGTTCTGCAATGCAGTTTTTTTTTTTTCTTTCTTATTTTCCACGTTTAGTTTTTCCACCCAGTTTTTTTAGCCTATTCGTTGAATTTCTAATGTCCCCAGACGTAACGGCAGCAGAGGCGGAGATCTCTGATCGTTCAGATGTGTGTGACGTGGCCGACAGACTTTTTTGCTTGATGTACTTGACGTTTTGGCTTTAACGAGCGACTTCCGTGGCAGTGGAGCATGCTCGGTGCATTTCACTGAGAGGAGATTATGCGGTGTGCCCTGCACAGAGGAGGCAGAGGGAGGCGCCTGTGTTTGTGGTTTTTTAGAGCACTGATTTTCACCGCCGTGTGTTAACGGGGACCGCCAGGTGGTCCAAATTGGACCCCTTTACCGGTCTGCAACTCTGCGAGAGGATACAAATTGAACCAATTGGCCCCCTGTAAGGGATATTGCAAGTGGGCCCCCAA
>NC_137616.1:29562634-29565134 GCF_963280865.1 Gymnoscopelus braueri | reverse complement strand
TCTGCAGTGAGTGACAGCTGTTTTCGGAACCTCGCAGAGGACCGCAGTGGCATCAACCTCAAAGATCTAGTCCATGACCCTTCCCTGTGAGTACACACACCCCTGTTAGACTGCAGCCTATACAGAGAGAAATGACAGTGAAACGGTATAGATAAAACACTGCACCATAATATATATATACGAGCAAAGCTGGTGTTGTGTCTTTTGAACAAAAGTCCCTCTCGACAAGCAGTGGTGGAAAAAGTACTCAAATGTTTTACTCAAGTAAAAGTATCAATACTGCAATGTAGAAGTACTCTGTTACAAGTAAAAGTCCGGAATTAAAAATGTACTTGAGTAAAAGTACAAAAGTATTGGTATCAAAATGTACTTAAAGGGGGGCGGCCATAGCTGAGTGGTTAGTGAGCCCGCCTAGGGAACCAGAGGCCCTGGTTGCCCCAGGTTCAATTCCAGGCTATCCCAGCATATGTGCCGATGATATGAAATTTGTCCCTGAGCAAGACTCTTAACCCCAATTGCTCACAGGTTCTCATTGGAAACAAGACCGCAAGGACTTTCATGAACGACCTGTTAAAAGGAATTATCCTTATCCTAAAGTATCAAAAGTAAAAGTACTAAAATGTTTGAAAATAGCAGATCTACAAACTCACAACGCGTCGCGATGTGACGAGTTGTGAGCTTGTAGATCGGCTATTTTCAAATAGCCTAAAGTCGTTAATGTATGTTTTATAATATAATGATTTATATCTGCAAAGTACTAACTGAAGTTTTCAAATAATTGTAGTGGAGTAAAAGTACAATACTTGCCTCTGAGATGTAGTGGAGTAGAAGTAAAAGTACAGACAATTGGAAATACTCCAGCAAAGTAAAAGTACTCAACTCAACATTGTACTTAACACATTGGGTGCCAGAATTTTATGATAACAGAATACGTTCGGTGCCGGGAATCTCACCGTTAACCTCCATTGTGCTGTTTAAAGCTGTAGACTCCATGACGAGCAATCCATGAAAAAAAAAAAGCATGCCTCCATTTTACCCGATGGTGCTGGCTAACGGCTGGAACGATAACATCTCTCACGCGAGTAACAATGGCGGAGCGATCGCGGATGCAAAATGAGTTGTTTTCCCCGTAGAAAAAAGTTTCGGAGTTATAGGCGTTTTAGAGAAGGAAATAGACCGGAAGCGGATGGGGAGCCATGTTTTTGACACGGTGATGCATCTGGCCTATCCTTCTCAGAATTGCCTAGGGTGATCCCAGAGCTGCTCTAGCCCCTCCCGCATGGAAATAAACAAAATTTATATGCGTATTTATATGTTTTTTAGGAAAGTTGGCACTCCACGGGTGGATTTGCAAAACCGTACCGGTACGGTTTTGGCACTCAATGTGTTAAGTACAGTACTTGAGTAAATGTACTTAGTTACTTTCCACCACTGACAACAAGGACACAGTCTAATAATGGCGTGGGGCCTCCCTGTAGCCTGTCCAATCTTTAGCTATTGATACTAAGTTGACTATGTGTGCAATTTGTGAATGAAGCCACACAAATCACAATGCTGTATGTGCGGTGTTGCACATACAGCATTGGTTCTCAAACTTTTTCATGTCAAGGACCCCCAAAATGATATATATTTTGGCTGCGGACCCCCGTCATCTTGTTAAAGTGGTTAAAATGATTGTGACGCTATATTAACTCATTTTGCTGGGGACCCCCTGTTACCCCCCCAAGGACCCCTGGGGTTCTCCAGACCCCACTTTGAGAACCAATGCCAGATGGTACAAAAGTATTTCACAAGAACAGTGTTGGTGTAGTAATTCACTAACATATTTTTTTTCACATGCATAGATTGTCAACTATGATGCAGTTGATGATGCACACAATGCATAGATTATCAGCGCGTGTTGTGAACTTGTAGATCTGCTGTTTTCGCAGAATGTTCATTGAAAATGCCAGAGAAGCTGGGAGAGGTGAATTGAAGAATTCTTGGCATTAACAGGGATGTGATGATGGAAACGCTGTACAAAACATGAAAACAGCAATGCTGATTAGAAATGAGTAGACATAGTTTGTCTGATACCCCTGGAATCTTAGACAAAGAAGAGAACAGTAACTTTAAATACGTTCTTTAATGTGATTTAAAACATGCCTTTTTGAGAAAAGAAACAAACCATAAAATACAATTATTAATAATAATTAAGTCGTGCTTATAGTAAATTCTATGGTTCCTTCCTTCCCATGATGCCTATTTGTAATTCAGTCCAGCTAACGTTTTTATATTTCATGTCATATTATTTGACACTGCTTTTGAAATGGGATCTCAGGGTATGATCTGTGAACAGGACGGATGATGTGCCCCCGATGTTTCATCTCAGACGCTGTCCTCCGCAGCGTCACGGTCGCTCATTCTCCATATTGTCATTGATTTCCCGGTCACAGTGTCACAGCACTGCAACCGGTCAATATCGGGTGGCACCGCGCCTTGACTGTACACGTCCATGCCA
>NC_137616.1:29557552-29562434 GCF_963280865.1 Gymnoscopelus braueri | reverse complement strand
GTCTCTCTCTCTCTCTCTCTCTCTCTCTCTCTCTCTCCGTATGCCTCATCCCTCTCTCTCTCTCCCCCTATGCCTCATCCCTCTCTCTCTCTCCCCCATGCCTCATCCCGCTCTCTCCCTCTCTCTTCTACATCCCTCCTTTCTACATATTTCATCCTTTTCGCTCGCTCTACACCGTCATCCGTCTCTCCCTTGAACCTCCTTTCTCTCCCTCCATTTCCAGCTCCCATCTCATTCCTTCCTCTCTCTCTCTCCTCTCCGTTCTGCTAACTCTCCCCTCCTTCCATCCCCCTCCCCCCCGCCAACCCCTCTCTCTCTCTCTCTCTCTCTCTCTCTCTCCTCTCTCTCTCTTCTTTCTCTCTCTCTCTCTCTCTCTCTCTCTCTCTCTCTCTCTCTCTCTCTCTCTCTCTGTCTCCTCCATTGACATCATGCTTTCGGTGCTTTTCACCTCCGTCGTTGCTCCTCTCATCACCTTGATCATCCTTCCTTCTATCTTCTGTGATCCCTAGGAGTCGCATTGTGTCATTACTGTCTAGTCCACTGCTCCCCCTTAGGGGGGGGAGACCAGTGGTCTAGTCTTAACTAGAGCTGCATCAACTTTTCAGAATTTGTGGGGGGTAAAGGAGTAAAGGTTCACCCAAAAAATCACTTATTTTCTATCAATTACACACCCCATGAAGCTTTGAATTAATTTTTTTTTTTGTCGCATTCCTAAGCCAATAATTTGCTGACCGGCGGAGTCTCCGGTAGAAGACTGAGAGATAGAAAATGTATAGAAAATAAGTCATTTTTTGGGTGAACTACTCGAAGTTCAAACCTCGTCCTCATCTTTGTCTGTTTGTCTTGTCTGGTCTTTTGCTCTGTCTCTACCTTTGTCCCACCACCACAACCCAACTCACCCACCCCCCCCCTGCACGTTTGCTTTCCTCTTGTCTGTCACTCTCTCTCTCTCTCTCTCTCTCTCTCTCTCTTCCTCCCCCTCCTCTCTCTCTCTCTCTCTCCCTCTCTACCTGTCACCACGGGCATCTTTGATCACAACGATGACTCATGTGGTTCACACCTGCACACTCGGCAGGCGAGGCCACACGGTGGCTGAAGGAGGGTGACAGTATAGCGTGGGGGGGTGGGGGTGGTGTGGGGCGGTCTTATTAATCCATTAAGACCGGGAACACATCTGTGTCTTTTTTTTTTTGGCTATTCAAAAATAGCAGATATACAGGCTCATAGCGCACTATGATCTGCAATTTCTTTTTTTTCTTTTTTTTTTTATCCCACGATTTTGTAACCCCTTTTTCACCCGTTGCCAATTTTTCTAAGTGATCCTGGGCTCTACACTCCCCCCACTACCTAGGGAGCCCAGGGCCGAGCTCATGCCTCCTTCAATGCATGAGAGCCAACTGACCTTCTTGTCACCTGACAGGGAGAGTTTCCCCGGTAGGACATAGCGTGTGGAAGAAACACGTTATTCCAACCAGTTCCCTTCCCGTATTAACTACCCTAGGAGACACGGGGAGAACATGCAAACTCCACACAGAAAGGCCCTTTCGCCAACCCCACCCATCTGCAACTTTTTGAAAAATCGTGAATCTTTGTATATATATTTCTTTGACGACTGCGCACGGTGGCGCAGTCGGTAGCGCTGTCGCCTCACAGCTAGAAGGTCCTGGTTTCGATTCCCGCCGGGGACGCTGTGGGCGCTGGGGGTGTGTCTTCTCCTCCGCGTCATCAGCACCCATTCCCTAGGTGGGGTTGGCGAAAGGGCCTACTCTTGCATGTTCTCCCCGTGTCTCCTAGGGTAGTTAATACCCTCAGAAAAACATGTAGTAATCCTGGTCGCTATACAGCCTCCCCCATGACAGCCGGGGCGCCTGATGGAGGGGAAGGGAACTGGTTGGAATAACGTGTTCCTTCCACGCGCTACGTCCTACCGGGGAAACTCCCCCCTGTCAGGTGACAAGAAGGTCAGTTGGCTGTCATGCATTGAACGAAGGCATGAGCTCGGCCCTTGGCCTCCCTAGACTGTGGGAGACTGGTGTAGCACTGGTGTAGGGCTGGTGTAGCGCCCAGGATCAGGAAATTAGCACCTGGTGAAAAAAATTGGTTACAAAAATCACAAAAAAATTACAAAAAAAATTAAAGTAAAAAAAATTATATATATATTTCTTTTAAGCAAACATCCGTAAAATATTTTGTTCCGGGGGACCTCCAGAAGCAAAGATTTGAGTTCAAAATGTTAGCTTTAAAAAATATAATACTCAAAGATTTGCACACATTTTCAGGATTTTTCAAAAATAGCAGATCTACAAGCTTGTAGATCTGCTATTTTTGAATAGCCAAAGTATAAAATAATGGTTACAGCTCAAATCTAAAATGATGCGTTGTCCCGGATTGAATGTGTTAACTTGTTTGTGGATGTAAAAGAGGCTTGCATCAAAGTGAGAGAGAGATCCTCCAGCTGGGAAAATAGTCACACTTGCTCTTTAAAAAAAAAATGAAAAAAGAAGCATAAATAACATTCAAGGTCATGGATGTAGAATTCATTTGCGACGAAGAGGAGTACATGAAAAAAAGTGTTGTTTGGAAACCCTTGGTCTACATAAAATGGTTTAGTGTGTCATTGATTTATTCCAAGTGCCTATTTTTAAACGGATGCTGTACGTAGTGCTTTGCATCCCTTTTTATGTTAGGTAGCTTATAACTTAACCCATTGAGACCTGAAGCCGATTCTACATGTCTCCTAAATCTCAACAGTATTCTGAAAAACTTATGTTTCTGTATCAGTGGTGCTCAATCTTTTTCATGTCAAGGACCCCCAAAATGATATGTATTTTGTTCCAGGGACCCTCAGAAGCAAAGATTTGAGTTAAAAATGTTCGCTTTAAAAATATATTATGTTCAAAGATTTGCACACATTTTCATGATTCTACAAGCTCATAGCGCGGCACCGAGTGCCGCGCTACGAGCTTGTATATCTGCTATTTTTGAATAGCCTAAAGTGTAAAATAATGCTTTTTAGCTCAAATAAAAAAATGACACAGTTCCAGGTATTAATGGGTTAAATGTACTTGTATATCAAACCCTTTCTCTCTCTCCCCTCTCTCTCTCTCTCTCTCTCTCTCTCTCTCTCTCTCTCTCTCTCTCTCTCTCTCTCTCATCTCTCTCTCTCTCTCTCTCTGCAGTGAGTGACAGCTGTTTTCGGAACCTCGCAGAGGATCGCAGTGGCATCACCCTCAAAGATCTAGTCCATGACCCTTCCCTGTGAGTACACACACCCCTGTTAGACTGCAGCCTATACAGAGAGAAATGACAGTGAAACGGTATAGATAAAACACTGCACCATAATATATATATACGAGCAAAGCTGGTGTTGTGTCTTTTGAACAAAAGTCCCTCTCTGACCGAATTTCAGACACAACGACAAGCAGTGGTGGAAAAGTACTCAAATGTTTTACTCAAGTAAAAGTATCAATACTGCAATGTAGCCGATCTACAAACTCACAACGCGTCGCATCACTGAAGTTTTCAAATAATTGTAGTGGAGTAAAAGTACTATACTTGCCTCTGAGATGTAGTGGAGTAGAAGTAAAAGTACCAGACAATTGGAAATACTCCAGCAAAGTAAAAGTACTCAACTCAACATTGTACTTAAATTCAGTGCCCAGCTTATTTATGGAATTTTGGCTCTGAGTGCCACAGCCAAAATTCATTGTAAAAAAAAAAAGTGCTTAGGAGCCGAGATACAGCCTTTTTCAGTAAGAAGTTAAACAAAGAGTTAATGGAGCAGCAAATCTTCAAATCATCATATCTTGGGTTCTGATTTTTTTTTTTTTTACGTTTTAGACGTCCAGTGGCACTCAGGCTTTTATATCAACGGACGTTTTAGACGTCCAGTGGCACTGAATGAGTTAAGTACAGTACTTGAGTAAATGCACTTAGTTACTTTCCACCACTGACAACAAGGACATGGAGTCTAATAATGGCGTGGGCCTCCCTGTAGCCTGTCCAATCTTTAGCTATTGATACTAAGTTGACTATGTGTGCAATTTGTGAATGAAGCCACACAAATCACAATGCTGTATGTGCGGTGTTGCACATACAGCATTGGTTCTCAAACTTTTTCATGTCAAGGACCCCCAAAATGATATATATTTTGGCTGCGGACCCCCGTCATCTCGTTAAAGTGGTTAAAATGATTGTGACGCTATATTAACTCATTTTGCTGGGGACCCCCTGTTACCCCCCCAAGGACCCCTGGGGTTCTCCAGACCCCACTTTGAGAACCAATGCCAGATGGTACAAAAGTATTTCACAAGAACAGTGTTGGTGTAATAATTCACTAACATATTTTTTCACATGCATAGATTGTCAACTATGATGCAGTTGATAATGCACACATGCATAGATTATCAGCGCGTGTTGTGAACTTGTAGATCTGCTGTTTTCGCAGAATGTTAATTGAAAATGCCAGAGAAGCTGGGAGAGGTGAATTGAAGAATTCTTGGCATTAACAGGGATGTGATGATGGAAACGCTGTACAAAACATGAAAACAGCAATGTTGATTAGAAATGAGCAGACATAGTTTGTCTGATACCCCTGGAAAGAAGAGAACAGTAACTTTAAATACATTCTTTAATGTGATTTAAAACATGCCTTTTTGAGAAAAGAAACAAACCATAAAATACAATTATTAATAATAATTAAGTCGTGCTTATAGTAAATTCTGTGGTTCCTTCCTTGATGCCTATTTGTAATTCAGTCCAGCTAACGTTTTTATATTTCATGTCATATTATTTGACACTGCTTTTGAAATGGGATCTCAGGGTATGATCTGTGAACAGGACGGATGATGTGCCCCCGATGTTTCATCTCAGACGCTGTCCT
>NC_137616.1:29490052-29552552 GCF_963280865.1 Gymnoscopelus braueri | reverse complement strand
CTACTCATTATGCCGACTCCAATATTTGCGCCTGGAGGTGTGGCCGTGGGCGTGTTGTTGCGTTATCCCCAAAATTGCTATTTTGCCCACACACGTTTGGGAAAGTGTATAGTGGAATCTAAAACCACCCGCAATGCCAACTTGGTTTGGTAGAGCGCGCCTGCAATGGATGTCTGGAGACGGCCAGGGCACACAGCGTGGCACAACATTCAAAGCTCCCTCTCTCTACTAATTCTCACCAAATCTCTGTGATTCTATTTTTCCTATAATCAGCAGAAGGGAGAGTGTCAATTCCTTGTGCCAATTGTGTTTATTTAAGATGATAGTCTATCAAAGAAGACAATTTGTGCATCGCGCAATGCAATGCCAAATTTCAGACAGGGAGATAGGAGAGCGTAAGATTGCATTGGGGATAATGGCTTGCGCAGTCTTCTCTTAACACATTCCACGCCAGAGTTCAATCTCATAATGTACTCACCAGTGCCAGCGTTTTATTGTTGTTTTTTTGTTTTATTCACGTCGCCACAGACCTCGTTAAATCTCTTTAGATCTAGCATAAAACTGTTTGTAAACACAGCGGCGATCCGACTGCGTCGCCCAGTGAAATCCCCTTCAAAAACCCAGCCGCCATCTTGTAGTTACAACGGTTTATGTTAAACAGCGATCAGCGATGAGAAAAACTACAAGCGAGAAAATGGCGTTTTAGTGTCCGCTTTAGAATGGAGGCCGATGGGATCGGCAAAACCGGATCCCGGATAATTCCGTTTCCGGTGGTGCTACAATTAAATGTGTCGTATCAAAAAAAAACAAAAAAAACACCACTTCGCGTAGGTCTACGCGATTGGCACGTGGCGGCTTTAAATAGGTTCGCGTAGATCTACGTGATTGGCAGTCAATGTGTTAAAGGCAATGGCATCTGGCACGGTGATTGGTTTTATTATTGTAACGCCCAAACATTACATTACATTACATTACAGTCATTTAGCAGACGCTTTTATCCAAAGCGACTTACAATAAGTGTATTCAACATAGGTAGGGAACGAAAACTACTAATCACCAGAAGTTTTTAGTGCATTTTCTGCAAAAACAAGCAACCAAGAGTATACCTAGCGCTAAGGTAAAAGTGCAATATATCAGCTACCTATTTCCTTAAACAGATGAGACAAAATAGCTAAGTCAAATGAGCATGAGCTAAAACAATTAAGTGTATCGACTAAACAAGATCCAATAAACAATACAACAATAGAAAACAAGCGTTCGTACAACTAGTTAACAACAAGTAGGTCAGGCAGAGAGGAAGGGTAGTGTTTCCTGAAGAGGTGGGTTTTCAACCTGCGGCGAAATATGGGCAGTGACTCTGCTGTCCTAACATCAGTGGGAAGTTCATTCCACCACTGTGGGGCCAGAACAGAAAAGAGTCGTGACCGTGTGGATCGGCCAGAAGGACCCTTGAGTGACGAGGCAATCAGTCGCCCCGAGGTGGCAGACCGAAGTGGTCGGGCAGGGGTGTAGGCATCGACCATAGCCCGGAGGTAGGAAGGAGCTGTTCCTTTCACTGCCCTATAGGCTAGCACCAGGGTTTTGAACTGGATGCGAGCCGCTACGGGGAGCCAGTGTAGAGAACGGAGAAGGATGGTTGTGTGGGAGAACTTGGGGCGGTTGAACACCAGACGAGCCGCAGCTTTCTGAACAAGCTCCAGCGGTCTGATGGCAGATGCCGGAGCACCAGCGAGGAGGGAGTTGCAGTAGTCCAGGCGGGAGATGACGAGAGCCTGGATGAGCACCTATGCATAATGTAACGGGTAGTGCAGGTGTTTTGCGGGTAAGGCAGGTGTCCCAAAATAGCAACTTTTGCGGGGGCATGCCCCTTGCCCAGTCGTAAATCCCAAATGAGTGGGTTTAGCCAGTTCGGCCCTTTATAGAGCTCTGAATTTATTAACGCAAATTTTCACCAACTTTGATGAGGCAGTATTGTATAGTTCTAAAAAACTGTTTTCATTTCCTGAAAAGTTTATATTTTGGACATGGTTTAGCTGGTTTCTGCCCAACAGCAGAGATATGGTGCGTTTACGTTGGGGAAGGTAGTTTTGTCCCTAAATGTACGAGTGAGGTAGCCACCGTATTACAATGCTGAAAACGGCATGATATATCTCAAAATCACTCAGGGAAATAAGTTAACTTGAGCACTTCAGGAAGTTGAAGGAGAGTTGCGACGTCTGTGGGATTTTAATTTCAAATCAATGTCCTCACAGAACAAAACTGTGTTTTGCAGTAAAATTATGATAATAAATGATAGTTTAAATGATTTTTTTGTAAACGATTAGCAGGGGCAGCATTGTTTAATAGAGTAGTCAACTAGCCGCACACATCCCTATAATATATATCCCTGTAATACCCTATGTTTATGAAATGGCATGCAATAAGGAGTGCTGTAGACCAGTGGTTCTCAAACTTTTTCATGTCAAGGACCCCCAAAATGATATGTATTTGGCCGCGGACCCCCATCTAAAAATATTTTGTTCCAGGGACCCCCAGAAGCAAAGATTTGAGTTACAAATGTTCGCTTTAAAAGATATATATTCAAAGATTTGCACAAATTTTCAAGATTTTTCAAAAATAGCAGATCTACAAGCTCATAGCGCGGCACTCTGTGCCGCGCTATGAGCTTGTAGATCTGCTATTTTTGAATAGCCAAAATATAAAAGGTCATAATTATTCTGATGCTATATTTACATATTTTGCTGGGTATCCCCTGGAACCCCCTCAAGTACCCCTGGGGGTCCCCGGACCCCACTTTGAGAACCAATGCTATATAGACAGTGCTGGGAGAGTTAGGCCTACTACTAAAGTAGACATCTCCACAGCCAGACTCGGACTCTGACATGTCTTGTGGCTGACATTGGACAAAACACTTTTGGAAAAGAATAACTGTATTCAGCCTTTAGTCAACCCTTCTATGATTGGCAATTCATTTGACCTTGAGTGGTCGGCACATGAACCTTTTGAGCTGACAGCTTCGTAAAGGCAGCTGTTCTGAAGTAGCTTTTAACATGCATTATGGTTTTATTCACTGTGCTACTGTGGCGCTTTTCTGTGTTGACTCACTGATGTGATCACGAATCTGAGGTTCTCGACTGTACTCCTGAGAAGCTTAGCGGTTCTGTACATTGCGTCGTTTTACCTTAACCCATTTAGACCGGGGAACGCATCTGTTATTTTTTTATTTCTTTGGCTTTTTAAAAATTGCGAGTGCCGCGCCATTTTTGAAGAATCGTGAAAATGTGTGCAAATCTTTGAATATATATATTATTTTTTTAAAGCGAACATTTTTAACTCAAATCTTTGCTTCTGGGGGATTCTACAAATAGCTTCTAAATCCTAACAGTTTTCTTTTTGAAAATACTTTTGTTGCTATAATATCAGTGGTTCTCAAACTTTTTTATGTCAAGGATCCCCAAAATTATAAGTATTTGGCCCCGGACCCCCATCTGAAAATAATTTGTATACTTTTTTTTTCAAAAATAGCAGATCTAAAAGCTCATAGCGTGGCACTCTGTGCCGCACTATCTTTTTTCTTTTTTAATAGCCAAAGAAATCTAAAGTGACACAGATGCGTTCCCGGTTTTAATGGGCTAAATGTGTAGCAATGCACAGTAAAATCCTCAGTGTTCATGTATCCATTTGCAACTCTTGAGAGTATACAAATGTCACAGAAACGTGTACCGTCTGTGATAAATGAACACTCAGGATTATACAGTGTGCTTTCAGGCTCTTCAACCGCGGTGCCGCTTCAATTTGGTGCCCCTTACGTGGCTGAAATATCTGGAGTGGATATTTAATGTAGCCTGGATGGATTATGAAGAGTCTGAGATAAAGGAGAAAGGGATAGTCTATCGGCGATGCCAGATCTGGACCATGATGACATTTATTGTGACGATAAATGGAATGCTTGTAGGTTGGAGTGTTCATCCTCAGAATATATTTATGGTGTTTCTGTACATGTATGTGTACATGTGTGTGTGTGTGTGTGTGTGTGTGTGTGTGTGTGTGTGTGTGTGTGTGTGTGTGTGTGTGTGTGTGTGTGTGTGTGTGTGTGTGTGTGTGTGTGTGTGTGTGTGTGTGTGTGTGTGTGTGTGTGTGTGTATTCGCCTGCAGCTGTGTATGTGTGCTTGTATAAAGTAAGTGTGTACACACACGTGTGTGTGTGTGTGTGTGTGTGTGTGTGTGTGTGTGTGTGTGTGTGTGTGTGTGTGTGTGTGTGTGTGTGTGTGTGTGTGTGTGTGTGTGTGTGTGTGTGTGTGTGTGTGTGTGTGTGTGTGTGCGTGTGTGTGTGCAGATTGCTGGTGCGTACTCTAAGGGAAAGCATGGGAATGGAGCCACTCGCTGTGCACTTAGAGCTCTCTGCACAGTGGGGTTTCAGGAGGTGAGCTGGTCCTCTCCTCCCCTCTGCTTTTCACCCACTCTTCTCTTCTCTTCTTCTCTTCTCTTCTCTTCTCTTCTCTTCTCTTCTCTTCTCTTCTCTTCTCTTCTCTTCTCTTCTCTTCTCTTCTCTTCTCTTCTCTTCTCTTCTCTTCTCTTCTCTTCTCTTCTCTTCCCTTCCCCTCCCTCCCTCCTGCTCCCCCTAACAGCTGACATGTTAAAGTGATATTTCGCAACTCATGTTTGGGGTAATTTTAAAGTCTACTCTGCTTTTGACAGTTTTTAAGTTGCTTGATTCAGTATTTAACATATTTGCTATTCATTTTATCAGACACACCCCCTTCCTATATAAACATATATTTTATTATTTTATTTATTTTATATAATTTTTTGGGAACATTTTTGAAAAAACAAAAACAAATAAATTAAAATAATTTGAAAAAATAATTGAAAAAACATGACACCCTCACATATTAGAAGCAATAGCAGTCACCAGAACCAAGGACAGGTGTTTTTGATGAATCTAACATGGTTAAAATGGAGTTTGACAATGGGTTTGTATAGGAAGGGGGCGTGTCTGATAAAAATGAATATCAAATATCTAAATACTGAATAAAGCAACTTAAAAACTGTCTGGGGTGCTCGCAAAAGCCAGAGTAGACGTTAAAATGACCCCAAACGTGTTTGAAAGTGAAATATCCCTTTAAGCTATAGGTTCATACTTCGTTCATACTTAGAAAATAGCTGACCTACAAGCTCACAACGCATCGCGGACGCGACGGAGCATAAATGAGGCTTCAGGAGGAGGTGACCCTCGGAACTGTACAGAATGCACTCTACACTGCATGCTACTGGGATGTCTCTACACTCCTCTCTGGCGTGTGTGTGTGTTTGTGTGTGTTCGTGTGTGTGTGTGTGTGTGTGTGTGTGTGTGTGTGTGTGTGTGTGTGTGTGTGTGTGTGTGTGTGTGTGTGCGCGTGCGCGCGCGGAGGCTATTTACAGTATATATGTCAGTATATATGTCAGTATATTATGTCATCTGAGTGAGAGGGTGTGTGTGTGTGCACGCGAGCTACATGTGGAGGCTAAAGTATATGGGGTAGGGGTATCATGCGTGAATATGAGTGTGTGCGTGTGGTTTGCAGAAAGAGATGGATGAAGTGGCCTGTACAAAGAGCTTGTATTATTAATGACATCAGTGCCTCATCATGGCAGTGTCCTGCAGCCACTGAGATGTGAGTGCATCTGGCTCACAGGTGTGTGTGTGTGTGTGTGTGCCTCTGATGGCTCTCTCATACACACACACAATATGTGTCCCCTTCCAGATTTGAGTTCCTGACATTACCCGCCCCCCCCCCCCCCCCCCCCTCCCTTTTCTTGCTCGGTTCCTACTGCATGGGTTCTCTCATGGGTCCTTGAGGGGTTTCCAGGGGGTCCCTAGCAAAAGTAGTTGATACAGCATCACAATCATTTTAACCACTTTATCCATTTACAGTATATGTTGGCTATTCAAAAATAGCAGATCTACAAGCTGATATATTTAAAAAAAAATCTAACATTTTGATAAATATCGAAAATGTTCTTTTTTTAAAAATATATATATAATTGTGATGATTTTCTTAAACACAAATCTTCTCTTCGGGGGTCCCTGGCACAAAACCTTTTCAGATGGGGGTCCACGGCCAAATACATATTAATTTGGGGGTCCTTGGCACGAAAACGTTTGAGAACCACTGTCCTACTGTATGTCCATCTCTCTCTCTCTCTCTCTCTCTCCCCCTGCCTCCCCTCTCTCTCCCCCTGCCTCCCCTCTCTCTCTGCTTCCTCGTCTTTTATTCATAGAAAGATTTGGCCGGGGCGTCCAGGCTTTCAGGCCAAACACAGCACTCTGCATCAACCTCTCTCTCTATCCTCTCTCTCCTCTCTCCACCTCTCTCCTCCCCCCCCCCCCCCCCCCCCCCATGTCCACACATAGACTCAAAGCTCTGACTGGACTGTCCCAGGATACAGTTTTGAAGTGGGAGTCCAACCAGAGACATACTGTAGCTGTGGGTGTTACACATTAGAATGTTGCAGTATAGCCCCTCTTCTCTCACACCTGTTTTTTGTCTCCGCCAGGCCGAAGGCATGGTGGAGAGTATGTTTGCCAGACCCAGGGGGTCGGGCCTACATGAGGCTTTGTCGGTCCCCTTTTGCTATCGTTTTCGTCCATATATGGACGAAAACGTTTTCTTACATGTCCCTCTTTTTGATTGGCCAAGCTTAGCGTGACGTAGTTTAGAAACCATTCAGATTTCCGGCCATTCAGATTTCAACCACTAGGGGTCTGGCAGTACCAGGTCCCCTGTTTCCCTTGTTTACCCTCCGTGTGTGTGTGTCCGTCTCAGCCAAGCTAACATTGGTCAAGCTTCACGTGACACTCTCTCACAATATGTAATATAAATAGGTAAGACAGGATTAATCAGGAACAGTACTTGCCTGGCGGAGACCTGTGCTCCGAGGAGCACATTTTCACCCACAGTCACAATACCAGAGGGAGCGTTAACAACAATTTGGTACCACCCACCCATAAAACAAACATGGGCAAATTCTCCTTCTACAGCACTGCCACCCAGGATTGGAATAGTCTAACCCCATCCCTCAAAAAATGCAGTTCGCTGGGCTCATTTAAAAGAGCCTTAAAATAATCACCTTTCAGGAGACCAAAAGAGGAGGTAGTACCATTTTCCCGTTAGACAGCCGACCCCCCCCCCCTGTTCTTGTACATATCTCCCCCCCCCCCCCCCCTTTTTCTTTTTTTTTTGTGTGGTGCCACTATGTCTATGAATTGAATACCAAGGCCCTCATTGGAAACAAGTCCGCAAGGACTTTTATGAACGGACCTGTTTAATCGCCCGCCTCTCATTGAAAATGAATTACATAGGTGCGTTGGCCGCTTGCCATGTGAAAGGACCTTAAAACGTGCAGGATTGAAACCGGTTGACAATAAATAATAAAGTATATATATAAGTACAGTCAAAGCTACATATAAACACATCCTGCAATACTTTTCTTTTCATAAGAGAAAGAGGAGACCTAGTATAAAGCCCTGGGAGACTCCGTTCATGCGGGACAATGTCAAATTTCTCAAATCAGCCTCATGGTGGCGCTATAAAAGGACAAATTGCGTTTTTAACTGTAACTGCACCGATCTGCGTGAAACTTTGCACGCATACTCCCTAGAGGCCAAGGAAAAACATCTGCCTTGCATTTTTCACATTAGCCCTTTATAGCGCCACCAGGAGGCCGACTTATGTAAAATACATATTTTGAGATTAAGCCTTCAGATTTTATCCAAATGTCACGCAAATCGGTACACATGATCTCTATAGTCATGTGATCAAGATGGATCTGTTTGATTTTTCATATTCCATCCTGATTGGCTAACATTGACATCTAAAGTTTGCAGGAGTGGCCCGTTTTGAACAAAATGCCGCAAATCATGAACGCAGCGTCCGATTGCGGTGGATTTTTGCACGTACATTCGCACTACGTTGAAGAACAAACACCACCCTTTTACCATTGCCCTATTATAGCGCCACCAGGAGGCCGATTTTTCTTTTTTATATTACAAATTTTGTCCAAACATCATGCAAAACAGTACACATTATCTCTATAGTCAAGTGATCAAGATGGTTCCGTATGATTTTTTATATTCCATCCTGACTGGCAAATTCTGAACATTGCTGGCCCACAATAACCTACCTGACCTGGCGGAGACCTGTGCTCCGAGGAGCACTTTTTCTAGTTTATTCTGCAAAGCACTTTGATTTGGAATTGTGTATGAAATGTAGTTTATAAATAAAGTATAAAGTCCAGGCCAGTCTATGACGTCAGTACTATGATGTTATGTTGATGACATCAGTACTCCATATATGGAGATTTGAGGTTTTACCGATATTCTTTAGAGATCCGCTGATCCGACAACTTCCCTCATGGCGCATCACCATATATCAGCATATCGGTCCATATATGGGCATACCTATATACTGTATGTGCATAGCGGTCGGATAGACAACTGCCTATCCCTGGCATTCCTCAATCCAGAACACTGTCGGCCTAAGTATGGCCACTATAGACATGCAATCCTTAGTATGACGCACTGAAACGCCCACGTGTAAGCAAGTTGACCCATTTGGGGCGGCCATAGCTGAGTGGTTTGTGAGCCCGCCTAGGGAGCCAGAGACCCTGGTTGCCCCAGGTACGATTCCAGGCCACGCCAGCATATGTGTCGATGAAATGAAATTTGTCCCTGAGCAAGACTCTTAACCCTAATTGCTCACAGGCCCTCATTGGAAACAAGCCCGCAAGGACTTTCATGAACGTCCTGTTAAAAGGAATTATCCTTATACCAATATGTCCATACACAAATACCTATGAATTCACATCAATAAAAACACATGCAGATACATAGATGTACACATATGGACATGCGTGCATACACACCTGTATCCTGTGCTTAGACATACACATACTGTAGATCAAGGGTTCCCAAACCTTTCAGGCCGTGACCCCCCAACGTTTGCCTCTTTCTTACGTAATATCTGACCCAAAAATGTGGCCAATTTGGTATTAAAAAAGGTCTTAAAAGTCATGAATTGTAACTTAAAAAATGTGCAGATACCCTGTATACACTTGTATGTTGGTTTGTTTACTGAGTGAGAAAACAATGTTGCTCATTAAGCTAATGATCTGGGGACCCCACCAAAATAATTTGGGGACACCCCTGGGGGTCCCGACCCCCAGTTTGGGAACCACTGCTGTAGATACTGTACATGTGCACACACACACACACACACGCACACACGCACGCACACTAGGGCTTTCACCAACTAGTCGACTAGTCGACTAGTCGACTAGTATAACCACTAGTCGACTCTGTTGGTACTTTAAAAAAAAAGAAAAAGTTTTTTTTTTTTTTTTTTTTTTAATGCCATAGTAATGGCCCGTCTTACTATTATTATTATCCTCCTGACTTTATTTTTTATCAAAAGTATGCCCAATAAAAGCCTATTATTGGGCAATGGGGATCCTTGGAGACGCTGCTGTGGTGCTGTGCTGCTGTGCCAGAAGCGCTTCCCTTAAAACGCCATAAAAATAAGGGCAGGAGGATAATAATAATAGTAATATAGTAGTAGGATGGCATTAAAACAATGTAATTTTTTTTTTTTAATGTTAATTTCGACTAGTCGACTATTCGTCGACTAATTGGTCAAAACAGTCGACTCACACAAATCATTAGTTGTGAATGCCCTAACGCACACACACACACACACACACACACACACACACACACACACACACACACACACACACACACACACACACACACACACACACACACACACACACACACACACACACACACACACACACTCACAGAGAGTAAAATCCTCTGTGTTAATGTATCCATTTGTCCACTCTCAGAGTTAGACGAACATTGGGTATGTTACTGTCTGTGTACTTGCACACATGCCAAACCTGTCCACTTTAGCCAGACAGCAGATCCCTTTGTACAGAAACGGCATCCCCAACAGTGTTAAAAAAAGAGGAAAAACAACAACAACAACAACCACAAACATTCACACACACACACACACACACACACACACACACACGCACGCGCGCACGCACACACATACCGACACCGAACAACACAGCAGCTCGAGGCTTCAGACAGGAGTGGTTGCCTAGGTAACCGTGGGAAGGCAGAACCCTGGTTATTTGTGTTGAGCATATTTTCATTTGGGCTGAAACAGAGAGGCACTGTCGGACAGAAATCTTGTATCTCCATATTTCAACTTTTACATGTTTCTTTTTGGTTTCATAAATTGATACCCTATATACTTCGTTGTCATGACTACAGCGTCACAGAAAAGTAGCAAAAACTGCCGATCTACAAGCTTTTAGATCTGATATTCTTGATTATTTAATTTAATTCTTTTTAAGAGAAAGTGTGTCTGTGGGTCTAATAAATATTAAACCAATGAATAGTATTAACAAGAGCTCGTGACTAAATAATAACTACACTGGATCCGTTGAAGCACGGGTAGAAAGAAAATCTTTTTCTGAAAAGTACGTTTTTGACATGAGAGGTTTCCACCCGACAGCGACGATATAAAGAATATAAATCAATCAATCAAACAAACACAGGAGAGGGGGGGAGCTAATTTGTCCTGACAGCTTCTCTACTGTCCTGAGGTGTAGCACAGTCACATGCACGAGTGGACAGACAGACAGACAGGCAGGCAGACAGGCATGCACAGCAAAATCCTGTGTAAACCCATTAAAGCCGGGAACGCATCTCTGTCATTTTAGATTTCTTTGGCTATTAAAAAATAGCAGATCTACAAGCTCATAGCGCGGCACCTAGTGAAAGATCTTGGAAATTTTGGGAAAATCTTTGAATATATATAAGAATCTTTGCTTCTGGGGGGATTCTACAAATATCTTCTAAATCCTAACAGTTTTTTTTAAAAGAATGTCAAGGACCACCCAAAATGATACTTACTTGGCCGTGGACCCCCATTTCAAAATATTTTGTTCCAGGGACCCCCAGAAGTTGTAACGGAGTTAAAAATGTTCGCTTAAAAAAAATACATATTCAAAGATTTGCACAAATGTTCACGATTTTTCAAAAATAGCAGATCTAAAAGCTTGTATATCTGCTATTTTTGAATAGCCAAAGAAATCTTAAAATGACACACAGATGCGTTCCTGGTCTTAATGTGTTAATGTAACTGGATGAATTAACACCAATGGTTTGACCTGTACACACACATGTGCAGATATACACAATTCCAAGATGTCAGGTTGCCTTTTACCATTTTGTCGCTGTCGGGCAGAAACCTCCTCCTATCTCCACATTGCTGTTTTTGAATTTGAATCCTGAAAAGTAACAGTTTTGGACATATGAGGTTTCCACCCGACGGAGAAGATTTAGTAGAGTAGACCACGCAAATGTGTTTCTGTGTGGGCGGCAAGAAAAGATTCACCTTAATTTACGCGTTGGCCTAAATGGCGATTCTTTAAAAAAAATCTAAATCCTAACAGTTTTTTGAAAAAAATATAAAAAATATTTTTTCAAAAAAAATCAAAAATAGCAGATCTACAAGCTCGTAGTGCGGCACTCGGTGCCGCGCTACGAGCTTGTAGATCTGCTATTTTTGAATAGCCAAAGACATCTAAAGTGACACAGATGCGTTCCAGGTATCAATGGGTTAAAAAGTGACTTGGGACATGTCACTCGACAGAGAATGTCTCTCTGTGCCCTTTCATATAAAAAACTAACGTTTCATAATAAATAATAAACTTTAGTAGTGTCTAACTCTAAGTCAGTGTCTCACATAATGATCTGAGGATAGAATAGTAACTTGTGTGTGTGTGTGTGTGTGTGTGTGTGTGTGTGTGTGTGTGCGTGTGCGTGTATACTGTGTGTATATAGGCTATATAATCAGGTAATACATACTCAATGTTGTCCTGTGCCTCAGTTGAGTGTGTTGCCAAAGTGACCCTGACAAATGGCAGCTACTCCAGCTATTGTCTGAGCTAGGGTATCATAGCATTAGGTGTTTGATGCAGTGGTCTCCTAAAAATAATGCTCCTTTTTTTCTTAAAAGGGTGCCGGTGGTGGGGGTTACATAAGAGTGTCTGAGCAAAGCCTTCACCTTGAGCCCGGGGTTGGTATTTTTTGTGGGTGGTGGTGGGGGGGGGATGGGTGTAATACCTGGCTCGGCCACAGGAGGACAGCATGGCTCACTGTTGAAGCAGCACTGTGTCCTTGTGAGAAGTCTCCCTAGTGGGCCATCCTGAGGAAATCCTTACAGGAGGAGGATGTTCAAGGGCATTCTCTCTCTTTCTCTCTGTCTGCTCACTCCCCTTTCTCTTTTCTCTCCACTTCTCACACTCACTCTCCTCCATGTCTCTTTCCATGTCTGTTTTATTTATTTCTAATTTCAGTGTGCGTCTGTCCCGCTTTCTCCCTGTCTGTCTTAGTGTCTTTCACTTACCACAGGTCTCACTGTATCTCTACTTTATGTCTCCCCATCGCAGACCTTTAAATACTTCTCTCTCTTTTACTCCCTCTCCTCTCCGTAATTTATACTTACTCGCTGAAAACTGCAGATCTATAAGCTCATAACGTGAGCAACACCAAGTATAAGTCAGGCATCACCCTCTCTCTCTCTTTTTGCAGTTTCTACTGTCTTTTTCCCTCACAAGGTTCTTTGTCTCTATCCTACTCTTCCCTCCTTGGCCCATTTCTTGGGGGTTGAAATAAAAATAATTTTTGATTTTCTTTTAAGAAAGCACTGTGGGGGTGTTTTTTTGTCTGGAGGCCACTGGGTGCTTCTTGAGTCTGGTAAACAGAAACAAGCATTAAGTCTTGAAATCTCACTCTTGATTTGCAGCAGTGTTTTGTCACATAGCATAACATCCTGACGGTGGGAACTAAAAGAGGTATAATATGTGTTATTTAATCACTTAAACCCTATTATATGTCAGCTGACCTTGGCCCCCAGGGGTCTATTATTGGTCCCCTCCTCTCCTTTATTTTTATTGTTACTTTTATTGTTACTTCCATAATACACACTAGGCATACATGAGCAAAATACCGCTCTCCGCAACTCATGGTGTTTGTCACATACAACAGACACATTAAAAAGAGGCAAAGAGGCAAAATTAAAAAAGTAGAGAGAGAGCAGACAACATTGGGAGAAAAAAAGAAAAAGTACGGCGCGTTTTGAGATTTTGTCGAAAGTTTTTGCCTAAATTATTGCCTACTAGACCATACCCGGTGAAGTGTGCAGGCGAAAGTAGTTGCAAACGTGGGGTTATTGCGCGTCCTGTTGCGCGTCCAGTCCCGCTCGTCCCGTCGTGGATTACAGATCCGTAAGAATGTTTTCTGTGTACACACGCGTAAATGAAAGTCCTTTAAGTTTAATCACTGTGTGTGTGTGTGTGTGTGTGTGTGTGTGTGTGTGTGTGTGTGTGTGTGTGTGTGTGTGTGTGTGTGTGTGTGTGTGTGTGTGTGTGTGTGTGTGTGTGTGTGTGTGTGTGTGTGTGTGTGTGTGTGTGTGTGTGTGTGTGTGTGTGCGTGCGTGCGCTTGAGGCAGGCAAGGCACACGGTCTCAACACTGTAACAGAGTGGGTGTGTGGATTCGACGCATGCGCAGTTTGATCTCCCGTTGTTTTTGAAAATGCTAATAAACAGCTGAGATTTGATGAAATTGAGAAACGGGCTTCGCAGTTGCGTTCAGACCGTAATGGTGAATGGCTGTGTGCAAATTCAGATCAATTGCTCCAGCCAGTGAGGAGAAACGGGCACACAGTTTTGCTGACACGATGGCCACAGAGGTTTGTGAAATTATAGGAGGATTATGATGTGTGTAGAATAAGGACGCTATAGGGTTCACGTAGTTAGAATGTTAAGCAGGGGGATGTGCAGCAACAGTGATGAATTGGATTCGAACCTACAATGTCATCAGTATGGTGCTTATGTACCATGATCCAGTGTGACAGACATTGTAATTTCGCGCCTCTGTCTCTCTTGCTCTCTCACTCTTTCTCTCTCTATCTATCTACCTCTCTCTCTCTCTCTCTCTCTCTCTCTCTCTCTCTCTCTCTCTCTCTCTCTCTCTCAGGCTGGGGGGCATGATCGTGGCCTATAAAATAGTTCCAGATGAGATTGATGAGATTAAGGTAAGTCTAGCTAGCGTATCTATTATGACTGCTGTATCTACAGTGTGTATTTCTGTCTGTTGTTCTGTCACAGACACATCTTGATAGCATTGAAAAATTCAGTTATTTTGCTGTCTTCTATATACATAAATGTGCTATAAACTTTATCATGTAAAAAGTTATTCAAGAAGCATTTACCAAAGCAAAGTTACAAAGTAAATGCGTGTCACACTTTGGAAAGTCACACTTTTTAACCCTGCCGAAAACAACCAATATACTGTACATGCTCTAGCACAGCAGCTCTCAAACTTTTTCGTGCCATGGAACCCCACATTGATATATATTTGGCCGTGGACCCCCATCTGAAAATGTGTTTTGCTAGGGACCCCAGAAGAGAAGAATTGTGTTAAAATTAAAAAATAATGTTCTAAAATAGCAGATGTACAAGCTTCGTGCCACTGTGAGCTTGTGTATCTGCTATTTTTTAAGAGCCAACGTATTAAAAATATGGATAAAGTGGTTAAAATGATTGTGATGCTGTATTAACGAATTTTCCTGGGGACCTGGGTGTGCGCGCGTGCCAACAGGAAACTCTGGTGGACTGGTGTGATGAAAAGGAACTCAACCTCATCCTGACCACCGGGGGCACTGGCTTCGCTCCACGGGATGTCACACCCGAGGTGAGTTTCACAGACACAGGCTCACATCGACGTATACTTTTTATTTCCCACACCGCAAGTCTCTCTTTCTTTGTCTGTACAGTCGACATGTATGGAGTAATGGAGTACTTGTTAGTCTCTTATCAGCTTTCCTGTTTCACTTCATCTGAAGGAGGTATGGCGGTGGGGGGAGATAAAGACCGTTTTCCCGCTCTAGTCGGGTTCAGTTCGGAGGGTCAGCCCCATGGCTGTTTTTTTGCTGATTATCGCTGTTTGTTTCCAAAACCGATTAACATGCGGCGTAATTAGGCCCGCGGTCACATGGGAAATAAAGAGGTAGGAGATGGATCCTTATTGACTCGCGGCGTTTCTCTTTTCTTGTCTTTAATCAGGGATCTTGTCGCAGGCGTTTCATGACACAATGTGTGGCGTGCAGACAGGGGTACATGTTGAGGGTTGTGATGTGGCCCTGGTGTACTTTATACTGTACTCTCACATACTGTAACACAGTGGAGACACAGACACACACACACAAATAAATACACATACATGTATAAAGATATGTGGAATATAAATATATAAAATATAAAAATAAATATATAAAACTAACAGGAAGAATTTGAGGAATACCTCGTGGGTGTAATTAGAGCGTGTGTGTGTGTGTGTGTGTGTGTGTGTGTGTGTGTGTGTGTGTGTGTGTGTGTGTGTGTGTGTGTGTGTGTGTGTGTGTGTGTGTGTGTGTGTGTGTGTGTGTGTGTGTGTGTGTGTGTGTGTGTGTGTGTGTGTGTGTGCGCGTGTGTGTGTGTGTGTGTGTGAGCTGCCTCATGATGAAAGCATGAAGCATACAGCTCCATGATTTAACCTCCTCACTGGATGATGTGTCGGGGATTTTCTCTCTCTCTGTCACTCACGCACACACACGCACACGCACACGCACACGCACACGCGCACACGCACACACACACACACACACACACACACACACACACACACGCGCACACACACACACACGCACACACACACACACACAGCTCCCTCTCTCTCTCCCTCTCCTGCCTCTGTCTCTTATTAAGCCAGATTCACTTCAAATGTTTGGGGGGGGGGGGGGGTTATTAGCTGTACTGTTTAGTAGCTGTTTTATTTATTGTAAGTTTGTACGTTTTTCTTTCTTGTGTGTGTGTGCAACTTGCTCACTGTCCTCCAGTGAGCAGCGCATCCGTTTCTTTGTATTTTCATGTAGTTTTATTTGGTTGGTTTGACCGCTCCACACCTGTCCTTCGCTGTAAATGGACAGAATCATGAGCCGAGTCAGTGATTTTCACCAGTGGGCCCTGGGCCAGTGCCAGTGCCAAATCATTGGCAAAACGCTAATGATGACAACATTTTAAATTGATTAAAAAAAAATTAAAAAAATCAAAAAAAATCAGTAGAAACAATTTCATGGTATTTTTGTCTTCAAAACCTTGGAGAAAAGAAAGTCTTCATTCTGTTACCAATAAATAGGAGCTTAAAGTATACCATAGTTCCATTGATCCAAGCTGGACGATTGACTGATCATTAAAATAAACATGCTCTGAAAATGCACACGGCCCGCCCATCTGACCGCTTTACACAGCGGCCGCGTACACTCTCAAGATTCTCAAGATCCAGAAAAGATTGAGAACCACTGCTGTAGCCTCTTCACTGCAGGAAGAGCCATGTCTGCTTATTATAAGCGACTTTGGGCTTGTTTCTCTGCAAAGTTGTTTGTTAGTTGCGGGTTGCGTATTTTTTTGGGCTTGTTTTTAAAGTGTAGTTATTTGGGCTTGCTTCCAATGTTTTATTATTATTTAAACCAGTTCTCAAACATTTGCATGTCAAGGACGCCCAAATTAATGTATTTCTCCGCAGACCCCCATCTGAGAAAAATCTTTTCAAGATCTTTTAGAAAATTGCAGATCTACAAGCTCACAAGCTTGTAGAGCTTTTGAGCTTGTAGATCGCCTATTTTCAAATAGCCAATATATATATATAGGTTTAAAGTGCTCATGTAGCCTAGTCGCTTCTTTTGGGCTTGTTTTCATAGACCTGGTTGCTTATTTCTCTCGCAAAATCTGGCTCTCGGGAGGTTCCTCCTCTTCTACTCCCTCTCCTCCTTTCTCCCGAGTCCCCCCATCCCACCACACTCTCCTCCTTTCTCCCCTCTCCTCCTCTCTCCCGAGTCCCCCCATCCCACCACAGCAGTGGGTCCTCTCTTTGAAGTCGCCCCCCCCTCCCCCTGTCCTCACTAATGGTACGTTTGAAGTGTCACTCAACTCAAGGGCACCCAATGCACAGCTGGAGGAGAAAGAAAGCATCTATCTTTGCCACTATCTGTTGGGAACGTGCAGCATCAAACGCGCGCACGCACACGCACACGCACACACACACACACACACACACACACACACACACACACACACACACACACACACACACACACGCATTAGATTCCTCAGTGGAAACAAACTCACGTGCCGTATCTAATACTCACACAAACATGGATTGCTGTGAGGTTGCATAGTCACCAGAGATGCTATGGTTAATTAGTCCTGTTGAACCCCCTGCTGGTTTCTCATTCTGCCTACTGTCCAAAGAAAGACATTTAAAAAAAGAAATTTGTAGAAAACAGAACACACCTGTAAAAACGAAATAAATAGTAAATGATGTGATTCTCGGGCTCCAACATGATTCCAATGTGGATCTCGGACTTGGCTCCGATATGGATCCACATTGAACTTGGCTCCAGTGTGTATCTCAGCCTTGGTTCCGATGTGGATCTCGGACTTGGGTCCAATGTGGATCTTGGACATGGTTTCAATGTGGATCTCAGACTTGGTTCCAATGTGGATCTTGGACTTGGCACCAATGTGGATCTCAGACCTAGTTCCAATGTGGATCTCTGACTTGGCTCCAATGTGGATCTCCGACTTGGTTCCAATGTGGATCTGGGACTTCATCTGACCAGCCTGTGACATCAGTCATCAATGACATCAGTTGTCTATTATGTATCTATGACGTATGAGTCCAAATTTGGGCAAGGTTTCAGGGCGATCACAGGCCCATTGAAAATTTAAAGTTAAATATTTCAAGTATAAAACACAGGAAAAACCTATGGCCACATAGGTTTGTGTGCGCACCACACACACACACACACACACACACACACCCTCACATAGACGGCTAGCCTCTTGCAGATATGCAGAGCCACACCACACAAATTGTACAGTATGTGTATGTGTAGTACACTGCATCTACAACATGTTAGAAACACATGCTCCCTCTGTGACACCGAATTAGCAATTATTAATTGACTTACTGTATATCATCTACGTAAGATGTACAATAGCCAGAAAAGGGAAGGACAAGAAGTCAAGTAAAAAAAAAACATAATGTTATTCAGCTCTAAATATTTATAATACTTTAGTAATCTAGCAACTCACCAGCTGATATGTTTTTTTTTTACCTACACACCTTCCCAATAATAGCCTGTTTTTACCTTTTGTTTACCTGTTATATGCCCATAGATTGGGCTCCAATCATTCCATATATTTGGGCCAGTTGGGCCCAATAGACCCAACTAGTCCGATTCTGCCGACTCAGCGCCGTCCGAGTAATGTACCGATAGGGACAGAATAGTAAATCCTATTTTGGGGTGAGCGTTCGTCCCAACTGCCAATCATAGTGACTACTGGCCAATCACAGCGCGTCTAGTCCGGCCAATCACAGCGTGTCTTTTCCGGGACTTGGACAGGTCACGTGACAGCACATGCCTTAACACATTGATTGCCTAGAACGAGTTAACTCGTTTTTACTCGTTTTTAAAATCCATCACTTGATTGCCTAGATCGAGTTAACTCGTTTTTAAGAACTCGTTTTTGACCCAAAGACCAAGGAGATATGATTAGCCGAAGATCTAGACTCCTATCCACTTCCTTGTTAACTTAAAACTTTAAAATTTTGTATCTCAGCTCCTGAGTACTTTTCTTTTTTCAATGAAAAATCTCTGGCAATAAACTGCAAAAAATCTGAAATAACTCAGGCAATCAATGTGTTAACATAGATGGGTAGATGGGCCCAATCTATGGTCTGATAACGTGTGAAGATCGGCTGTCCTCATGCCTGTGAGAAATGTTTCGGCATCACGCCATGTAGCCTGGCAGCGACTCAGGAGAGCAGGAGAATAACCATCAGTTTGCCTAGCTGCCCAGAATAACCAACCCAGATATGCCGGTTGCTTTTGTTTGGAAAGGGGAACAAAGATGACAGACGATTCCACCAAGGACCGGCTTTGGACAGCTGGAGGCAGCCCGGGACTGGCAGATGCTGGTGGACGTGGGCCAAAGGGAAGTAGCTTCCGTGGCTAATAGCTCAGCTCGTGGGTAGTTTAGCCATTTGAACCCTATATGGTTGACCTGAGTCCCTCAGGGCTTTGTACTAGTGTCTCCTCTGTTTTCGTTCTATATTAAATGTCTTTGATAAATGAAAATAGCAGATCGACAAGCTCACAACACGTCGCAATCTGCTTTTTTCTGCAAAGGTTTCCCCCACAATACGGATGCTGCCGATTTAAGTGGTTAGAATCGTGGTTAGAATCGAATTTGATAGGTACTGTGCAGTGTGGAGAGACAGAAAAAAAATCCTTGTCAAACTTCTTTTGCCACCGTTGAACATTCGTCTCCCTGATTACATACAACCTGTTGACCCGCCATCCATTCCAAACAGAGACCGCCATGCTTCTTCACATTATCACAAGTTACGGAAGTGCTGCTGTCTCTCAATACAGACAAACTAGACAGGTGCACTTACTGTAGAGTGCAAATCAACGGCAGAAGGAATGTCCTACCTGCCTCTTCCTATCCATCTGGGTTATGGGATCACAATGTTTTGGGGTTGTGTGGGTGTATGAGGCAAAGGCAATGGAAGAAGGCATAGAATAAAAGACTTTCACTACATCATTATGGTCAACACAGAGTTGCAGATTGTATATGGAGACAAGTATTTGGACAGGGAACACTTTGAAAATGAATGTGGCATGTAGTCATCACTTGGACAAACATGGCATTATAGCTTATAGGCCAATTCATAGTCGAAATGTAGCTTACACAGATCGGTAGCCACTGGGGTCAAGGGTGGTGATCTCGTATTCCCCTTTCTTCTGTTCCATTGCCTAGAACTTGCTCTCTGCTGTTATCATCAATTTTGTATTTTTTATGGTGTGGCTTTATGGGAGTGGTCTAGAAGAGACAGCTAATCTTGCAAACTGCTGGACTGATCAGCGCCAAATACTCCACACATGTTTTATATTTTTTTGAAATATTTGAAAATATAGAAGTCAAAGTGGGGCAGATGGGGCTGAAACCTTGCCCATGTAGCTTTTGAACCTCCCCCGACTTACCGGCCAGGTTGGAGCCCTCTGCCTTGAGGGCCCTGTTGTCGTGCGACAATTTGTACCGGTTCACCACCTCGTCCATTTGACGGTACAGACCCCTTGGTGCTAACCAAGCGATGAATAATGACAGTGATGAAGAGGATGTAGAAGGCCCCTATGACCAGAAGAGGCTCCTGTAACATCCAGAGCTTATTGAAGGTGTAATGGACCACAACATCCTGAATGTGCTGTTCTACCAGATTGGTTTTAGTGGCGACCAACACTGGGCGGCCAAACGTATCCAGGTATGTATAGTGCAGCTGGTCTGGCATACGGTCAATTGGGTAAGGTGTGTCCATATGGATGTTCCTGGCCCCCTCTGGCAGGATAATTTTCACTGTGAGGGAATCAATGACCTGGTCATCAAACACATGGTCAACCAACCTCATCTTCAGTGCATGTTGATCACGCAGGGTATAGAGGTACTCATAACTCGGCAGTTTGTAGCCGATTATGTAGTCCGTCTTCCAGCCACCGAACAGAGGGAAGCGGGGCTTGACCTCCATCTGGACGGAGTCCACCAGAACCCTCAGGCGTGATGTGGAAATGTTCCCGATCTCATCCCGATAGTACACATCCTGGGCAGAAGCAGGGAGGATAGTCTTAAAGGATTCGACAGATGAAATGCCACCACGGTCAGAGGACTGGTAGTCAAAACGTGAGAAAGAGCCCTTTAGGAGTGCTCCTGTGTGCCTCAGGTCAATGGTCTCCTCCACGGCGATGTTACCCCAGTGTGAGACCTCAATGGTGCGGGTCATGCTACTGATGGCGAGGAAGGGTGTGTTGTTTTCATAATGGATCTCCATTGCATCCTCGCTGAACGGAGCAACGTCACGGAAGGGTCCGTACTCGATGGCCTCGTTGTACTTGATGGGGCCGCCCAGTTTGGTGTAGCTCTCCACTACCTTGGAGGCCAGGCGGACGCGGGTGGTCTGGCTCCGGGTGGGATAGGGGGAGTACAGGTAGTGGTTTCCCTGGAAGACCACCAGCTGACGCTCAGCCTGGGTGATGTGCGTCGGGAAAGGCTTCAGGACGTGGCTGAAAACCGTCTCCACTTTCACTCTCAGCTTAGTACCCGCTTCCATGCTAAAGGGTAACTGCACCTTGTAAAACACCCCGCTTTGTCCATGAACTGTGGTCTGCGTGAGTTCAAGAGTGCCATCCTCCTCTTCATCATCACCCCTCACTGAAGCACCTATGTATGCCAGGTGAGGTGCCAGGTCGGGCTCCACAGCCCACGTGAAGCTCTGCACCGCAGAGCCTCCACGGTTGGACAGGAGAATCTCTGCAGTTATTTTAGCCAGATGAGTGCTCAGGTCCACGGTTCTCTTCACATCCTCGTTGCGCAGACCGTCCGCTGTCACCGTGAAGCCGCTGGCAATGAGAAGCAGGAAAGTGGAAAAGACAAACAGTGTCAAGCTTTTGTTATACAAACAGGCCATTATGTCATGCTCTATGAAAAACATTGTTCTGCGTGCGCTACCATTTATATTGATAATGTGGCACAAACGCCACGTGAGGCTTGGTCGATGGGTTGGATTAGCCAATCAGGGTATCCAATGCCTGTTCGATCTCCCTAATATGGCAAATTGATCGCCATACTGTAGCAACCCCAGTAGGGGTGCAACAGTTAATCGAACCAGTTGATCATCAATGATTAAAAAATCGCCAATTTTATAAAATAATCAATTAATAATCAATCCCAATTTCAGAATGTTGTTATAGGATAAATGTTTCCCAACAAGACCAGGAGACCTAGTTCTGCCAGACCCAGAATAAATTCCTAGTACTTTATAAGGACTTCGTATGACGGACTTCGTATTACGTGTCAGCCTGTGTCCCTTTTATGCCCATGTATGGAGAAGAAAGGGTCCCTTTTATACAGCCGGTCTTTTTCGCCCATGTATGGACGAAAGGGGGCGGAGCCTCATGTAGGCCGACCCTCTGGGTCTGGCAAAAAGTATAAAATATGGCTTAAGTAGTTACGATTTGTTAATTTATAAAAATAAAAAAATCTAACTCAAATCAAAAAGGTAATTGACATAATCATCGGCAAGAAAATAATCACTAATTGCAGCCCTAAACCCCAGCCCAGGCAGGCTCTGGAAATCAACCATGCCACATAGCACATAAGTGTGTTAGGATGGTCACTGTGTAAGAAAGGCATTGTTAGCCCCTGTTTGTCTGTTTGTCTGGGGCAATCTCATAAACCGAGGCCAATTTCTTGTTCACACTGCCAAGGAAGGACATTTTTTGTCTTTACATGTTGTGTTTTTTTATTTATAATATTTATCTCTCATTTCATGAAAGAAGTTTATGTCAATGGTGGACAGAGTGGGCTGAAACCTTGCCCAAATATGGACTCATACTTCTTAGATATGTCATACGTAGATGACTGATGTCAGCAGACCCGGGGACTGGCTGTCAGGAGATTCGGGATATTTCCTGATGGCCTGCCTGCTGTGTGGCCTGGCCTGTCTGTCAAAATAACTTTCATGTTGCACTGGCCTGTCAGGAATAGGCATTTGTCAGTTGTCACGAATAGCTATTGGTCATAATGTCTGTAATCAAAGGTTTCTTTTGAAGAATCAAGACAGGTTTTGTTTGTTTTATAAGAAGAAGCAACGTGGTCTGTGAGCAGCAGGTGTCTGTCGAAGCAGAGCAGCGATTATAATTGACCTTTGACAATGTTATGTTATGTTACCATTATCAATGGACCCCAGTCCCAGTAAGAAAAAAAGAATAAAATAGGATAGTTAGCGGTCTAGACTCAAGACTTACTAAAGATAGAACCAGGAGGCTACCTAATTACCATCCAGAATAAATAGAAAAGGCTCTTACACTGACAAAAAATTAGGCACTTATGATGCAAAAATAGATAGAAAAAAGGGACACAGTGAACAAAAGGAGTGGATGTTTTGGTCCTCAGACCATCTTCAGCACTCAGTAAGAAAAAAGATGAAAGGTGGAGCTGAAAGAGAGCGAGACAAGAAAAGAAAGGCCAGTGAGGAGGAGGCTGCCAAATGTTTCAAACTGACTGATATATTCAGAGCCCCCAGCATGCAAGTAAAACAAACAAACAAACGAACAAACATGTTGTTGCTGTGGTACTGTAAGTAGATTCACGCTGGTTCTTCTCAACATGATGTCCGAGGACCCCCAGCAGTCCTTGAGGCCAGCTAAATGATTAATAGTTAGGAAGCAAAATGGTTCCATTTGTACACTCAGCGTTATGGGGGTCTATGGCCTAATGCATTTCAAACTGGGGGTCCAGTTTCCAAAAATGTAATCACTGAACCAAATTTTCACTACTTTTAAGATTGTTAGGTGGTTATTGTCTAACAAAGAGGAGCTAATCAATTCCATTTACCTCTTTATCACATCACAAGTTTACAGGTGTAAAATAGTATGTGAAATTATTGCCGGACCCAGGGGGTCTGGCTTACATGAGGCTTTGTACCTGTTTTCTCCATACATGGGCATGGTCACTTTGTCCTTAGGCCCCAGCCATAAAAGTCTGTCCCCCTTTCGTCCATACATGGGCATGTTTTGTACCTGTTTTCTCCATACATGGGCAAAAAACAGGTTTTGGTCACTTTGTCCTTAGGCCCCAGCCATAAAAGTCTGTCCCCCTTTCGTCCATACATGGGCATGTTTTGTACCTGTTTTCTCCATACATGGGCAAAAAACTGGTTTTGGTCACTTTGTCCTTAGGCCCCAGCCATAAAAGTCTGTCCCCCTTTCGTCCATACATGGGCATGTTTTGTACCTGTTTTCTCCATACATGGGCAAAAAACTGGTTTTGGTCACTTTGTCCTTAGGCCCCAGCCATAAAAGTCTGTCCCCCTTTCGTCCATACATGGGCATAGACACAGGCTGACACGTCATGTGAAGTCTGGGTCTGGCAGAACCAGGTCTCCTGGTCTTGTTTTCCACACAAGCTCCCACGAATTGCAGTTCCAAAATAGATAATCGTAGGAGTAGAGGGGGAAAAAAAGGAAAATGACGAATAGTAAAACAACAATACCAAATATTTACCTAGTGACATGCCCAAAATAGGGATGCCGGGTTGAAAGTTGTTAATGATTGTAGAAGAAAACAAGTGTCTATAATATGTCTGTCGCATGTCATGTAGATGGATGGCCGTGGATTGAGATGCACTCACCAATCAGGTTATTCTGCAAAAAAAAAGTGGAGAAAATGTGCATAAAAGGACATAAAAGGACCCCAAATGACATCCCTTGCACAGACACGGGCAAACTCAAGCTTCTCTTCAAACTCAAGCTTCTCTTCCCCGGCTTTGCAGAGATAATAAAACATACAAAAAGAGGAGTGGCCAGCCCACCACATAGAACAGTGCATTTTTATTTTAGGGTGCGTTCAGATATGCGCACCGGGAGCGAACTCACGTATTGTTTTGTATTGGACCAGTGCGCTCAGTGCCTTTACTGTATATCCGAACGCACCCTACAGTATATGATAAATCGGTCGATTGTGTTTTGGCTTGGATCAATGGAACTAACATAGTATACTTTAAGTTCCTATTAATCACTATCACAATGAGTTGTCATTGTGACCACTAGGAGCCAGACCCCTAGTAGTTGAAATCTGAAGATCAGAGCACTACGTCACGCTAAGCTTGGCCAATCAAAAAGAGGGACAGACCGGGAGGAAAAACGTTGAACCGGGAGGGAAAACGTTGACCGGGAGGAAAAACGTTGAACCGGGAGGAAAAGAGGGACAGACCGACAAAGCCTCATGTAGGCCGACCCCATGGGTCTGGCAACAAAAATACCATGACATTGTTTTTTTTATATTAATGTTACAATATCAATTATTAGGGGGCCCACATGGGAATCGCCGACATAGAACAAATGTTTATCTTTCACTTATGTTCCACCTCTCTCTCTCTGCCTCCCCTCCTCCCCTCTCTTCCTAGGCCACTAAAGAGGTGATAGAGCGTGAGGCTCCAGGGATGTCTCTGGCCATGCTGATGGGATCCCTCAATGTCACACCGCTAGGCATGCTCTCCAGGTCAGCCACACGCTAAGATGCATGCACGCACACGCACACGCACACGCACACACACACACACACACACACACACACACACACACACACACACACACACACATACACACACACACACACACACACACGCAAACACACACGCAAACACACACGCAAACACATGCACACACATAGACGCACGCACACACCCGCATCCTCGTGCGCGCGCACACACACACACACACAATTTCACAATCCTGCTCTGCTTTAAATGAACTCACAGCTCCTGTCTCTGTGTGTGTGTGTGTGTGTGTGTGTGTGTGTGTGTGTGTGTGTGTGTGTGTGTGTGTGTGTGTGTGTGTGTGTGTGTGCGTGTGCGTGTGCGTGTTACAGACCTGTGTGTGGCATCCGAGGAAAAACACTCATCATCAATTTACCAGGAAGCAAGAAAGGCTCCCAGGTAAGACGGACTTGTAATGTAACCACTGCACTGAGACCAGTGTTCCATGTGTTACAGTAATGTAACCACTGCACTGAGACCAGTGTTTCCACATGTTACAGTACAGTAATGTAACCACTGCACTGAGACCAGTGTTCCACATGTTACAGTACAGTAATGTAACCACTGCACTGAGACCAGTGTTCCACATGTTACAGTACAGTAATGTAACCACTGCACTGAGACCAGTGTTCCACATGTTACAGTAATGTAACCACTGCACTGAGACCAGTGTTCCACATGTTACAGTACAGTAATGTAACCACTGCACTGAGACCAGTGTTCCACATGTTACAGTACAGTAATGTAACCACTGCACTGAGACCAGTGTTCCACATGTTACAGTACAGTAATGTAACCACTGCACTGAGACCAGTGTTCCACATGTTACAGTAATGTAACCACTGCACTGAGACCAGTGTTCCACATGTTACAGTAATGTAACCACTGCACTGAGACCAGTGTTCCACATGTTACAGTAATGTAACCACTGCACTGAGACCAGTGTTCCACGTGTTACAGTAATGTAACCACTGCACTGAGACCAGTGTTCCACATGTCGCAGTAGATCAGTGTTTCCCAACCTGGGGTCCGGGCTCCCCTTGGGGTGCGCAAAGGGGGGAGTGAGGCCATATCTGTTTGGAGGTATCAACATTTTTAACATGCTGCACAAAATGATAGGTAACTCTATGTAACTCACACTTACATTGTTAAAATATGTTTTTAAAAAAAAGCAAAAACTGCAGACATCTGCTTTTTTCGTTGTTATGTAGCTTTACACGAGCAAGGTTTTCCTACTGTTCATAAACACGATTTCGGCATATATCGCCCCCTTTTCCCCTCAAAGAAGGCCGAAAATAGCTGATCCACAAGCTTACAATGAGTTGCAACGTGACACGTTGTAAGCTTGTAGTCCTGTTATTTCCGCCTGTTATAGTCCTGTTGGCCTATTATGACATGCTAGGGTTCATGTGGTTAAAAACTGGTCTTTAAATTTTTCAAATCTTAAACTGGTAACCACCTGAATAGATCGCTGAATAGTTTTGATCAGACTTTCCCAAACACAGGGACCCATATTTATGGGTTGTATCTTGTTTTTCCTAACAAAAACTAAATGCAGAAAAGTTTCAAACATTTTTGAAAAGATTTTCAGAATTGTTCAGTCAGTAGGATTTTCTGGAATTTTCAAATGAAAAAAAATAAATCACACCCAGTGTGAAGTGGGCGGTGTGGTCATCACAGTGGTCATCACAGTGATGGAAGCTCACTTCTCCAAAAAAAAGTGTGTTTTTTAAAGTGCATAGTCCTATTTATAGGTTATTAATGTCATCATGTGTCTCGCTAGCCAATCACAGTGCTGAATAGAGTCAGCCAATAGAGTCAGCCAATCACAGTACAGCTAGGGGTGTACTAATGAGCCAATCACAGTACAGCAAATGTGTACTAATGAGGTGTCCCAACCCCACTTATAGGGGCGGCTACACCGCCCAAAAACAATCCTGAAATTTTCCAAAATAGTGGGGGAAAAACTGTACAAGATTGGCTATTTTCACAATTCTTGTAAATAGCATAGTAATAGTATTGAGTAAGTTTGGGTCCCAGAGAGAGACCAAATGTATCTTTTGGGTCTCAAGCTGAAAAGGTTTGGGAACCCCTGGTTTAGATGACCTGTCTGCTGATATTTCTCACAGATGACCAGGTATTAAACCTTAGGAGCCGTTTCACACTCAGGTCCCGGGTGCGCACTCCAGACCACATGGCAGATGTTGTGGTAGTGTGAACGTAGCGAACCGTTCCCCGTAACGCATCACCGTACCGTACTCGAAACCACCTGGGGAGGTAGTCTCGGGTCCGATTGCTGCGGAGTCGGGAACGGAACGCGGCAGTGTGAATCCATCCGTACCAAGAGAAGGAAGTGGACAGACTGGACTGCTAATCATATATCATTTTTATATTTGTTATAATGACGCATTATTTTAGCTGGGTTATACCTTCTCATTGTTCTACTTGAATGTTGACAAGAAATAATAATCCCGCTAGTGTTTGAGTAGCACGAGCCGTGAAAAATAATAAACAAAAAACACATGTGTGGCGAACGTATTTATAAGGATAAATACACCAAGGGTTAGTCCGTGGCGTCATACCAAGGATGCGTCCGTGACGCCAATATCATATTAACAGACGACGTTACATTTCGAGGTTTCAAAGACCAGTGCACACACTGCTTTGGTTGTGTATTGTTGATCTGTTGTTATTATAACTCAAGACATCGTCAGGAACACAGTCAAACTTTATTATTCACTCTAGAGTGACTTTTCTTCTGAGAATGACATTCTCTCTTCCAAAGCCCAATAGTCAACAGCGCCCCCATGAGGCACATATTTACCATTACTGCTAAATTAAATGGTCGAGTACGAAAGGATTTTGGCCATTGTGAATGCTGACCAGCTGGGAGAAGCCAAGCGTACTTGGGAACGCTTCGATTCAAACGGATCCAGTCTGAAACCGCCCTTAAGAAAAACAGATGATCCGGGCACTCAAAAGTTAAAAGAGGAGGAAATGGCCTTTATTATTAAAACGCTAACTTCTTTCGACCTACACAGGTCTTCATTAGGGCAAAATGCCTCCTCCTCACTTAACTTGTGAGTGCCCGGATCATCTGCTTTTCTTATGATTGCATCCCACTTGATCCGGGACTCGGGAGCACCGCTGATACTCTTAATATTCTGTGCCACGATTTTTCCTCCGTGAGCAGCTGGTCGTTTTGTTTACTTTGTCTTCAGGTATTAAACCTCCTTGTAATGTTTTATGTATGACTGTGGTTCTGTCGCTGGTGTGAGGGATGAGTTGTGTGATACAGAACAATCCCTCACTGCTCTACATGAGGAACGTTGTGCCTCAGGGTCATATTGACTTTAGGGTCTTAGATTGACCCAGGTGTGTGTGTGCGCCTGGGTGGGTGCGTGTGTGGCATGCAATCTGTGAATGTCTACAGTACTGTATATATGAATATGTGTGTGTAATACTGTGTATGTGTGCGCACTGGAGTGTGCTCATGGGTGTGTGTGTACAGTATGCGTATATCTCCCTCCATCTGTCTCTTTCTCTCTCTCTCTCCCCGCCAGTGCTGCTGCCCGGCACATCTGCCTGCCTCGTTAGGCGCGCGCTCCTCCTGATCGATCTTAGCATTTCTTACGATCAATTACACCACGTCTACCCCCACCCCCCGCTTCCGTTGCCATATTACTGTCACCCACTCTCCCTTATCAACCTCAAGTCAAAGTTAACGAAACAAACAGCCCCATACCACGCTTTCATTACATTGATCGCCTGTCATAAAGACACGGGGAACTCCAGGAAAACCTCTGTACCGCACAGTAAAACCCATAGTGTTACGTTAACTCGGAGTGTGTACAAATGTAACCAAATGGACCCCCCTAAAAGTGTTATTTTATTTTACTCTGAGAGTGTCCAAATAGAACCAAATGAATGGTCCATTTGGATCCATTTATGCACTCTCAGAGAGATATACAGTATGAACACTGAGTATTTGACTGTGTGTGTGTGTGTGTGTGTGTGTGTGTATCCATTCTCTATGGTTCTCCAAACAAAGGGGAAGGTAATATTGTTTTTTGCTGGTTACATTTGGCTGTCACAAACATCAGGAAGGCCACAAACATAAGTCATGGGACACAAGCTGAGGGATAGTTTTGGCTCCTCAAATTGCTCTTGGCTCTACTACATTATCCTACTACAAAATAAACAAAACTCTGTCTGTCCATCCTTCCGTCCTCATCCATTTGAATCCTCAGTGGGGGCTCAGCAATCGATCTGAACTTGCACAACGGCATTGGCCGTTGGCATAATGCAGGGGGGTGAGGAGATACATTTGTTTTGTTTATTAATATTTTTGCCACAGGATCTGTAGTTGTGGTCGTAGTCCCATAGCCCGGATAGAAAGATCTAGATACTGTACGTCTCTCTCTCTGTTACTGTCAGTTACTTTCGGTCTTGTTCGTGTTTACCTTTGTCATTTGTGACCATCCTCTCCAAGAATTCATCTCTTTAATGTTGTTGACAGTTTCTGTCCTAAAGGACAGAGCAGGAAAAAAACGCCTGACGCACCTAAAACAAATATAAATAATTCCCCACCAGCCATTAAAACACCTGAATATGGAAGAATGTCTCCAGGCTCATGACATCATACATCTCTCCACTCTCCACCGGCAGCCCCCCGACACACAAACGAACACGCACACGCACACACACACACACACACACACACACACACACACACACACACACACACACACACACACACACACACATACACACACACACACACACACACACACACACACACACACACACACACACACACACACACACACACACACACACACACACACACACACACACACACACACTGCCCACCTTCCCTTCTCCCAATCAATGTGTGAGGCGTACACATGTAATGTGCTTACGTTGTATCTACTGCTGCAGGCAGGGCTGGAAGGCCCCTTGGTTAACCTGAGGTTGTCCTGAAATTCATCAGTTGATTACCACTGTCATGAGACCATTTAGCCGGTATTGCGCTCCAAAAATTGCAGTTCTACAAGCTCACAACACGCCGCCAATCGCGCCGCGTTGTGGCCTTGTATTTTTGCAGATCTTGTAGATCGTCTATTTTCGGTGCACGACATTGCGAGCAACCACAGAGTATAAATCAAGCATAAAAAAAGTCCATCACAGTTAACTTGCTCTGTCAGGCCTGTCAAGGGCCCCCTGGGTGGGCAAACTTGGCACAAACACTGTCCAGGGGTCTGCCATGACAATACTCACACCAGGGGCCACGTTGTTACAAACCAGCTTACTATGTCAGGGACCCCTAGGGGCCATGTTGTACAACCCCAAGAGGCCACACGTTGTCAAGGAGCACCGTTGCTCCGATCAGCACCAAACTTGGCACAAACACTGTTCAGGGGTCTGGCATGAGAATAGTCACACCAAAAACAAAATCACACACATGGGGTGCTACAGCAGTGTTACAGCATGTGTTTAACACTTCAAATGGCCATAACTCAAGTGAACCATTGCTCTGATCAGCACAATATATAGATTTGAAGGCTGCATAACGGCTTGAAAATCTAGTTCACTAATAGATACAAAATTACACATAATTGTAAAACAGAAGCCTAAAAACTGTGAAAAGTAATCCAGTGGGTGGTTTAATAGTGTGGATATGGGAATCAAACAAAGTTATGCATGCACATACTAATGCACCCACAGACAATCAAGCCAAAAACATGTCATGGTATTTTTTCTTTAAAACCTATAATAATACGTTTTCATTGTGATACCGATAAATAGGAACTTAATGTATAATGTTACGACCTTTTGTCTAGGGTAAAAGATCATGACATAAAAAAAACGGAGGACAACAAATGAATGCACAAACGAGAAAGATTTTAGTATGTTTAGCACGTTGGTTCCAGTGATCCAAGCAGGAACACAATCGATTGATTGATCATTAAAACGAACACGTTCTGAAAATACACGCGGCAGCGCCCATTTGACCGCTTAACACCGCAGCCATTCGGCCAGTGGTCATATGGGTGGGCCACGAATACTTTCCAAGTTTTTCAAACGGGCCCTGATCCAGAAAAGGTTTGGAATGGGAACCGCTGCTCTAGATGTCTATAAAGATACTATATTATCTCCACATAAAATCAGTATCCCTGGTGTAAGAAATCATCTGGGATTTTGGCAGTATCAAAAAAAAAGACTTTCCATTTGTCGCTCCTCCTAAATCCACGGGTCTATTAACCCATTAAGACCGGGAACGCATCTGTGTCATTTTAGATTTATTTGGCTGTTAAAAAATAGCAGATATACAAGCTCATAGCACGTAGATCAGCATTTTATTTTTAAATCATGAAAATGTTTGGCCGATTCTACAAATGTCTTCTAAATCCAAACAGTTTTTTGAAAAATATTATGTTGCTATATATCAGTGGTTCTCAAAGGTTTTCATGTCAAGGACCCCCAAAATTATATGTATTTGGCCGCGGACCCCCATCTCAAAATATTTAGTTCCAGGGACCCCCAGACGCAAAGATTTGAGTTACAAATGTTCGCTACAGTGGTTAAAATCTAAAATGACAGATGCTTTCCCGGTCCTAATGAGAAATGGAAAAGCCTGACCTTCATGGACCGAATAGTCTAGCGTAGCCAGACGATCAGAGATCTCGGCCTACGATTCATCTTAAACTCAATGAATGGGCTAAAATTGGGGAACAATTCAGAAAAATATATAAACAAATAACAGCATTGCAGAACCAATGCAAAGACTTTAGGGCGGCTATCAAGATTGGTTTTCAGAGCAGTGTAGCTTTGTTAGCGCTGTTCAAGTCCATTAATTGAACATTGATCTAACATAACATAAAAATGTGTTTTCTATTTAGGAAATGTTGCTTTGTCAGACTGAATCCAGGTTTGTGTGTGTGTGTGTGTGTGTGTGTGTGTGTGTGTGTGTGTGTGTGTGTGTGTGTGTGTGTGTGTGTGTGTGTGTCAGTGGCGTACCCACTGTAGAGGCAGGCCAGGCGGTCGCCTGCCCAACTAAGATCTCACCTCCCCTAAAAAAACTAATAACCCGAAAAGGTTTGCTTAATGTCCTCAAAGTCACGCATCCAACAAGCTTTGCACTGAGCAGATTGGACCTTCCGTTCCAGAGATAATGGCCAAAACAACTTGAAAACGGCCACTTTCACCGGTTTTCGATCGCCGATTTTCGATTGAGTTGAAATTTCTTTTTGGGGGGTAATATGGGGGGGGGGGAATCTCGCCTGCCCTAAATGTAAATCCTGGGAACGCCACTGGTGTGTGTTTGTGTGTGTGTGTGTGTGTGTGTGTGTGTGTGTGTGTGTGTGTGTGTGTGTGTGTGTGCGTGTGCGTGTGCGTCCCATCCCATACAGTGGATCCACAGGATTTTGAAACAGTGGAACCACGGTTACTTGTCATATTTCATCAGGCCTGAAATGTGCATCTACCCTGAAATGGGATGGAATGCAAAGCACACTCCCTCTCTCTCTCCCGCTCCCCCTCTCTTTCTAGCCAGCTCCCAACACTGTAAGGCATGCGGGATGCATTAATAATGCATCCTTTCAATGCTTAAAATACACAGGAAGATAAATAATTTCACAGATTAGTGCTTGTCTCTGGAGTGAGGAGAATGGAACGTTTAGTAGAGCTGAGGAGCCCACAGGCATACTGACACAGAGAGACACAGAGAGAGAGAGTGAGAGAGTGAGAGAGTGCTCGCTAGTACACATGGCCAAAGGGAGGTACTATAATGTACCTGGGGGTTGGTCTCACTCTCTCTTCTTCTCTTCAATCATTAAATAAAATTTAGCAGGCATCCTGGTGTTTCTACAAGTTAATGCATGACTGACCGCATAGCCAAAGTTTCACAGGTTTTGCCCCCCAAGTAACAAAAGGTGAAGCAGCGCAAAGGCTAGTCTGTGACGTGGCACATGAGGATGAGGCGTGGGGACTTTTCGTGTTTTCCGGAATGGAGAAGGGCAGAGTACCCGCGGCGCAGCGGTGAAATGGGATGGATTAGGCTGAGAATGTTGTCAGTGTGAATTCAATCATGGTCAGTCAAATGACCACTTTTCATTACCTTAAAGAGCAATGGGGCTGTGTGTGTGTGTGTGTGTGTGTGTGTGTGTGTGTGTGTGTGTGTGTGTGTGTGTGTGTGTGTGTGTGTGTGTGTGTGTGTGTGTGTGTGCGTGTGCGTGCGTGCGTGCGTGCCATTACCTTTTAGCAGCAGGAAGTAGAGCAGGTTCGGTCCCTGCATACTGTAGCTCCTCCTAGCACTTGTCAACGTGTCCTTGAGCAAGACACGTGAGCAAGTTGGTGCAGATTGGTGCCTTGCTTGGCTGCCTCTGCCATGTGTATGTGAACGGCTGAATGTCAGGCACATTGTAAAGCCCTTTGGTTAAAGGCACTAGAAAGACCATCCAGTTCAGTTCAATCAGCCCAATGGCGTACTCGTAATTTCCATAGTGTCAAGGAAAATAAGCAAACAACAACTGATGTCCTTGTGTGGGAGGAGGTGCGGAGTCATCATCAACAATGAATCTACGACACCTCAAACAGACCACCAATGAGACAGATGACATAAAATGATCTTATAACCCTCCCCTACACACACACACGCACACACACACACACACACACACACACACACACTGCACCTCAGTTTAGATGCTGTGCTAGTAAGCAACGTGCAATTTACTGTACAACCAACCACGCCAAAGTGGTTTGAACCGACCGGCGTTGCCGGAAAACAAGTGGAAATGTGTTCAGTTCAGTTCAGTTCAGTTCAGTTCAGTTCAGTTCAGTTCAGTTCAGTTCAGTTGGTGTAAGGAGGATGTCACTAAAGAAAAAGCCACAGGGATACCAAAATCAGTAAGGTTTATCCTGCAATCTGAATGTGAGATTATGAGATATAATTGTGTACAAAATTGACATTGCCTGAGGGTGGAAGCTAGAGCAAACCGTTCCAGCAAAAATGTGCTCAACAAGTTTCATGGCAATCCATTTTGAGATATCTGTGCAAGTGCAGATTCTGGCCTAAGGGTGGCACTAGACAAAAGGCCATGGGGTCACCAAAAAGA
The DNA here is from genome assembly GCF_963280865.1 of Gymnoscopelus braueri. Lineage (NCBI taxonomy): Eukaryota > Metazoa > Chordata > Actinopteri > Myctophiformes > Myctophidae > Gymnoscopelus > Gymnoscopelus braueri. Next base: position 29,518,118 of record NC_137616.1, on the reverse strand, counting down.
GCAGCATAAACCTTTGAGAATGTAAAGGCACACAGCACATTACATGGCAATCCAACCAGTATTTTATTTAGATATTTCGCTTGAGACTGATGGATGAACCAACCGACGGACTGACTGACATCTAGAGTCCTGCTGCTTGCTGGGCTAAAAATACTAACTGATCCTGATGAAGATCCTGACCGAAACGCTGATCTTTTGATAAACATAGGTGGAGTAGGCAAGTCTAACAGTGTGCAGACTATTATTCTTCACACAGATCTTCTGGGAGCGAGTGCATTTTCCGGCCGAACTGCCGGCGGAGGAGCGGCAGCTGCCGGCGGCTGCCGGTGGTGGACCGGCAGTTGCCGGCGGTGGAGCGGCAGCGCGGAATCAGTAGGACTGTAGCCTACTAATCCTTCTAATAAAATAATTGGGAAGGTTAGGTTTAGGCATAGTTTTACTGATGTTAGGGTTAGTTTTAGGCATAGTTTTACAGAGGTTAGGGTTAGGTTTAGGTATAGTTTTACTGAGGTTAGGGCTAGGTTTAGGCATAGTTTTACTGCCGCTCCGCCGATGCCGCCCCGCCTCCCCGCCCCGGCACCTTCCGCTCCGCCGCCGGCATCCCACCGCTCTCCCGCCGCTCCGCCGCCGGCAGCTCCGCGGCAGCTTCCGCTGCCGGAAAATGCCCTCGCTGTCCCTCTTGTCCTATACCTGATTACCAGAGTGGATGTGCTACTTTGTGCTACTTTTCTAATCTAAAAATAATAGCACCTTGTCTAGTCTACGTACATATAATCACGCAAATTCAAACCCGGGTCTAGGAAACCTACCCACCAACACAAACCAAAATAATCTACTGCTCTGCTAAATGGAAATCCCTCCATGTCAAGGGAGATAGGCTTCTGGGCTACAGGCTGGGCTACTCTGCTACATAGTGAGTGTTCCTTTTGATTCACTCAGACTCCCAGATGGGCGGGAGTGAAGGCGTCATACTTTATTCATTGGCAGCAACTGGCACTGTTTGCCAGAACAACTTGCATTGAATTAGCAGGTAGGACTAGGAGGTCAGTTTCTTGCTCAAGGACTCACAACAAAGGACAGTGCCTGGTGGGAGAATGGAATGTGGAACATTTCAGACAGAGGGATGTTTTTTAACCACTTAAACCCTCTATACTTACTAGTAAATTAATATTTAATTGACCGGCGTCGCTCTGTACTTCGTCCGCCCTCTATTCCATCTCTACACCAATCTCTTCACCAGAAATAGCCCATCTACTTAGCTCACAAGGTGTCATGTTGTGATGCGTTGTGTGCTTGTAGATTGGCTATTTTCGGCAAATGTTTCGCCCAGAATAGGGATGGCTAGGGTTCAACTGGTTAATTTCGTCATTCACATTGTGTCAGATAAGTTGTCAGACATAGCGAGGATACCAGTTGGATTTCCCTTTTTTTACTTAAACCTTCTGGCACTGATGGTATGTGCCAGCCCCATCCATCTGGCACCAAAATACAGGCTAAAACAAACCATTAAGACTAAGAGCTCTTGACCCTGTTCCAAAATGAATAAGACCAATGCGAGGCTCTTAACCCCTTAACCACCCAGCTCAGAACGACAACGACACAGGAAATGATGTAACACGCTTAACGTCAGCGAAAAGGGTCCGTCCTCCACTTAAGTGGAGGTTTGGACAAAATCTGTAGGAGTTGTAGCAAAAAAATAAATGTTTTGCCCATTAAACACCCATTATATATTCAGCAACAGCATTTGGTAGAGTTATGCAGGAGTGGTTTTCTGTGCTGGGGACTGCTGAAATATGGTCAGTCAGTTCTGTGAATAACAATAAACATTGTTTCTGCAAGCCAGCAGCTTTCGCAAAGACATTATTTGCCCGTTCATATTTCTATCAGAAATATGGTGTTACTGTAACGAAAATGTAGTAGTTGTGAAAGTAGTAGTATTACGGTAGTAGTTCTAGCAGCAGTGGTAACAGTAACAGTGGTAGCAACGGCACTAGTAGTACGGTAGCAGTTGCAGCAGTATCATTAGTAGTAGTAGTGGTACAGTACTATACTAGTAATAATGGTAGTGGTGATGCTACAGTAGTTGTCGTGGTACTGTAGTTGCAGCAGCAGTAGTAGTATCGATAACAGTTCTAGTTGTAGAAGCAGTTCTGTGAACAACAAAAAGAAAAAAACACATAGTATTATTAGTTGTAGTGTTTAGTGTACTGTACTGTAATAGTGGTAATGCTAATGCTAGAAGTAGCAGACAGACAGACAGACAGACAGACAGACAGACAGACAGACAGACAGACAGATTCACAGAAAGACGACATGTTCCTGGATTTATAGGTAGATAGAAGATGTAATACAGACAGATGCTAGGTTTGGTGTCTACCTGCTATCCTAGTCCATTTGTAATAATACTTACTTGTGTACTTGGTACTCTATTTACTCAACAACTCCTCTCCTCTCCTCTCCTCCAGGAGTGCTTCCAGTTCATCCTGCCTGCGTTGCCCCACGCCATTGACCTGCTGCGGGACGCCGTGGTCAAGGTCAAGGAGGCGGCGGATGAGCTGGAGGACCTGCCGTCGCCGCCACCCCCGCTGTCACCGCCGCCCGGAGGATCGCCACGGCGCCATATGGAGGACAAGGGCGTGCAGTGTGAGGAGGAGGACGAGGAGAAGAAGGACAGCGGCGTGGCCTCCACCGAGGACTCCTCGTCCTCCCACATCACCGCCGCCTCCATCGCCGCCAAGGTAGAGTGGGCCGGGGTTGGAGGAGCAATGGGCTCTATGCACAGCAGCCATGTTGGAAAGAAATTGGGCCCCTTCCTACTTCCTTCACAGGTGTTACCAATTATACTAATTAAGGCTCTGTTCCATTCTGGTCAAACAGAGTCAGGGTGCTACTCTGCTTCACCAGTGGGTCTCAAAGTGGGGTCCAGGTACCCTCATGGTTACCTTGAGGGGGTTCCAAATGGCACCTTACAGTTGTGTAATGCTGAGAGTGTACCATTTGTACACTCTCAGAGTTATGGGGGTCCTTGAAATGAAAAAGGTTTGAGAACCACTGTGCTACACTAAATTGAACAGAGCCTTAATTAGTATCATTGGTAACACCTGTGAAGGAGGTAAGGAAGAGGCCCAATTTCCTTCCAATATCGCTGCTGTGCATAGAGCCTATTGGGGAAAGAGGAGAGTGGAACGGAGGGTACATAGAGGAGAAGAGATGTAAAAGAGGAGAGAGAAATACAGAATCAGTTTAGTTTCAAATCTTGCCTCCACTGCTGCAAGCTGTTTTGGTTTTGTTGTTCATTCTCACATTCATTCTTATAATTTTGTCTTTATTCGTGTAGGCATAATGTGACATCGTGTGTGTCACATGACATCCCATCCCAGCCTGTCTCCAGACGGCAACTCTGCTTTGTGTCTTGGTTGTTATAGCGTAATATCACATCTCATTGTCCAATAACACAGAGCGGTAAGACTGCACTCTCATTGTCTTATCTCACTTCTCATCTGTCTCCATCGTCTTCATTCATCTCACTGTCATTGGATTCACTTTTATCATTAAAGGATTAGTTCGCCCCAAAAAATACTTATTTTCTATCAATTACACACCTCATGAAGCATTGATTTCATGGAGATTTTTTTTTTGTTGCTATATCCTAAGCCAATAATTTCATGACCTGGCGGAATCTCCAGGTAGGAGACTCAATTGACCTGCATTTGAGTCTCCTACCGGAGGTTGGTCATCAAATTATTGGCTTAGGAAAATAAATCCATGAATTCAAGGCTTCATAGGGTGTGTAATTGATAGAAAATAAGTATTTTTTTGGGTGAACTACTCCTTTAACAACTTAACCACAAAATAATCTTCTAAATTATTTAACTTTTGTAAAAACCTTCCAATTATTTTGAGGTAGTATAGGTTTATGGATCTGTTAGAGAAATGGGGAAACAAATTTACATCTGTCATAGACCTCTTAAATGTTGATATCATCTCTGTCGGGTGGAAACCTCATGTCCAAAACTATGACTTTTCAGGATTCACATGAAAAAATATCAAAAGTAGCAGATTTACAAGCTCAAGACGCGTCGCTTCGCACCGTGTTTTGAGCTTGTGGATCTGCTACTTTTGATGCTTTTGTGTGACTCTGTTGTATGATCAAGTATACTAGGGCAGGGGTCTTCAACAGGGGGTCCGGGACCCCTAGGGGGTCCTCAGAGTTACTACAGGGGGTCCGCCAAATCTTTGTGTGATATGTTTTTGTTTTTTTTCCCTTAACCACTTGAACCCTAGCATCCCTTTTCTGAGGAGAACTTTAGCCAAAAATAGCAGATCTACAAGCTCGTAGATCGGCTATTTTTGGCAAAGAGCTATCGGTGTAGAGGGAAAAAGAGCAGACCACGTAAACAAAAAAAGTTGAATCTGAAGCACAATTGTATACAATATAGTGGGGGTCCCTGCTTCATCTCTCTCTCAGCTAGGGGGTCCTTGGGCTGAAAACGTTGAAGACCCCTGTACTAGGGCATTAATTTACAAAAAGTTAGAATATGGAGATAAGAGGTTTCTGCCCGACAGCAATGATATGAAGAATGTGTAATGGGGCAGCACAGGACCCTTTAGGACAGTGGTTCTCAGAGTGGGGTCCAGGGACCCCCAGGCATCCTTGAGGGGGTTCTAAATGGACCGTTACTAACTCCGAGAGCATACAAATGGAACCAAATGGACGGTTATGGGTCAGTTTATATTGTATGGCATATTATTATTAGCTTAAAACTGCCATCAAAACCCCCCAAATGTAAGCTTTTTTTGCCTCGTACTTTTTATTGTTTTAACTGTTTTTTCTAATTTATTTTTTTAATTTTTAATAGTTAATATAGTTTCTTTGTTTTGTAATGCAACTTGGGGTACCTTGAAAAGCGCTATATATTATAAATGTCATGTATTATTATGTTTCTATATATTCAATATTTTCTATTGTTCTACATATTATATCTATCTTCCTTTCGATCTGTGTGTGTGTGTGTGTGTGTGTGTGTGTGTGTGTGTGTGTGTGTGTGTGTGTGTGTGTGTGTGTGTGTGTGTGTGTGTGTGTGTGTGTGCACATGGATGTGATACCTGTATATGTTGTGCATATACATGTATGTATGTGTATGAATGCACGGTGGGGGGGGGGCGCTGTGCACCTGCATACGTGTGTGCACGTGGGCGGATGTGCGATTTTGTTTGTGTGTGCCCTTGCATACGTGTGCGCGCGTGTGTGTATGTCTGTGTGTGTGTGTGTGTGTGTGTGTGTGTGTGTGTGTGTGTGTGTGTGTGTAAACTCTCAGATTCCAGACTCCATCATCTCGCGGGGTGTGCAGGTGCTGCCCAGGGACACAGCCTCCCTCAGTACCACTCCCTCAGAGTCACCTCGCGCCCAGGCCACCTCCCGCCTGTCCACAGCCTCCTGTCCCACCCCCAAAGTAAGCACACACACACACACATACACACACACACACACACACACAGAGTCAAGACTGCCGTCCCAACCATATCCCCGTCTGCTCTGCTGTACCCCCCCCCCCCCCCCCCCGCAGCCCACTGCTTATGTCTCTCACAGCTCAGCCTTCGTCTTCATCATCATCGTCTACACGCCAGGGTTGTCACCATTTTGTGATTTATTTTCTGTATTTGTGTGTACATTGTCGTGTACGCAACTGAACACACTGAAACTGGTCTTAAGGCAGAGTAGGTGTCAGCAAAACAAATATGCACGCATACACACGCACGCACACACACACACACACACACACACACACACACACACACACACACACACACACACACACACACACACACACACACACACACACACACACACACACACACCCTTGATCGATAGTCTCCTCCAGGGCCTCTGTGTCGCTGCTATGCAAAGCAGTCTCTGGGTTGTAGTATTCGTATGCATGTGGTGTGTTGGCGTAGGTGTTGCAAAGCCACAAGGAGTGTGAGTGTGTGTGTGTGTGTGTGTGTGTGTGTGTGTGTGTGTGTGTGTGTGTGTGTGTGTGTGTGTGTGTGTGTGTGTCTGTGTGTCTGTGTCTGTGTCTGTGTCTGTGTCTGTGTCTCTGTGTCTGTGTTTGTGTGTGTGTGTGGGATGGTCTGTAGCTCACACCCTCTCATTGTCTGAAAGACTGTAATTTTGAGTAGAACCAGACCGATATGTCGGCCATTATTTGACTGTTTTTTGACAACGTTGGTATCGACAATTATGCAGCCGATGTGTTGGGCATGTGATTATAGGCAAATATTTCATTACTTCAGAAATGTTAAAATATTATCAATATCAATGCGTCACATTGTGAAACGCTTCGAGCTTGTAGATTGGATAGTTTTGGCTTTTTTTATTGTTCAATTGTTATAGATTTTTCACATAGAATCAAGTATGCATTTCAAGCAGTACAAAATCAACGCCATTGAACTCAGTATCCCCCACCCTTCTCCCTTTACCCACCCTTCATCCTCCCACCCCTTCCCAACCGTCCCTCCTTCCACCATCTTATTAATTAAACAACACACAACACATCCACTGCATCACTGAGTCAGCAGGTCTTTCAGATCTGATATCAGGTTTGTCCACAGCGAGATTGTGCCGTGTTGGGCATGGTTAATCCTATTAAAAAATAAACTAGTCGCTGTAGATTATTGCATACTGGCAGGGTCTGTTTGGCACGTCGCCGGACACAATTGAACCATTTGTTACACTGAGAAATGCTTCTCATAGGCCCGGTGCCAGATGTATTTACTGTCTCTTTTATTTTACGTCATCTGCTCTTGCCGGTCTGTTTGGCGTGCCATAGATTCGTTGTCGGCGACTCTGCACCTCCCTCTCAAGGACATCATTTTTCTCTTGGGAGACGTTTGGTTTGGTAGTGCTGTGTATAGTGTGGTTGGCGAGGTAACTTTTACTCCATGCCACACAATTCAACCAGGCTGTGATAAATAGTTTGTTCACCTAGCGGCGAAAATACATAATAAAAAGAAAAGTTGATCTTACCTTGAAAACAGGACGCGTATTAAGTCATATTGACATCTGGCCGTGTTGTGTGTTTATTTTCCAGTGTAATGATTATTTATGTGCAGCTACACAGTGTGGCTGTGAAAACACAGCAAAGCCATTGCTGCGTTTTTGTGTAGTATTATCCACATATTGTAGTGTAAGCTATTTAAAAAAAAGTTTTTATAGTGATAGCTAAGCCTTTTTTTCCCCCATGTAGTGTAGCTATTCTAAATATTAACATTGAAATGTTATCTATAGGAGACAATGCATTCCTATTATAATTAAACATTCGGTGCTGGTTTTGTCCCTCTCATCAAGTCTTTGCTCAGACTTGATGAGAAAGAACTCATACTTTGACATGGACCTGTTTAACCGCTTGGACCCCAGCATGGGGGGAACTTTAGCCAAAAATTGCTCTACAAGATCACAACTCATCCCATAGTGATAGTGATTTTTTTTTAGATTTCTCGTCATTGGCAGCCAAAGAGTTAAACATAAAATAATACTTTGTAATTTGTACTTTTGAATATTTTTAAAAGCATGTACTTCAGTACTTTAACTCAAGTACAAATTTGACAGAGCAACATTCACTTGTAGTGAAAGTGATCTATACTTTGACTCAAGTACTGGGGTTGAATACCCACGGAAGCCCTCCTCCTCTGTTAATGACCCAGCTTGAGTTGCAGCTCTGTTAGCCTGTCAGGAAGCCTTCCTCAATCACATTAGTCAGCGTGTGTGTGTGTGTGTGTGTGTGTGTGTGTGTGTGTGTGTGTGTGTGTGTGTGTGCGTGTGCGTATGCGTGTGTGCGTGCGCGTGTGTGTGTGCACCTGCATGCATACTAGGCACAAGCCTGGGCGTGTGTGCATGCAACCACAGATAATGGCTGTGATAGCTTTAGATCCTGATACCATCTTTTTTGTTGTTGTCGTATATCTTGTAAATATCCTGGATTCACCCTCAGCCACATTCAGAGTGGATGCTGACGGTACACAGTCTCTACACAGTGCCTTCCACTGCCTTCCTATGTAAAACTCGAGTCTCTTCCAGACTTGCCAACGTAATTGAAATAGGAGTCGTATAGGACCCCGGCCAGACTCAGTTGGGAAGTGAGAAAAAGACGAACGTAGCGAATCAGTCGTGATGTGTGTGTTTGTGTGTTGGGCTTTGTGCACAGTGTAAGCTTTTCCTGTGAAGCAGAACATGTCTATGTGCCTCTATGTCAGAGAGAAGTGCACGTAAGCATGCATGCACGCGCACACACACACACACAAACACACACACACGCGTGCACACACATGCACACACACATACACACACACACACACACACACACACACACACACACACACACACACACAGGCATGCATACAAATTCTTGCAGACACGTCACGTCACATACATATATTCACACATGCATACACACACAGACATTAAGGAAATCATTCTTTTCCCTAAAAAAATGTGCTGCCTGCTCTCCCTCTCCCCCTCTCTCCCATTTACGCATGCACGTACGCACGCACGTGTGTGTGTGTGTGTGCGCACACACACACAAAACACACCACGTCAGATTGAGTGGTTTTTCTGTGCTCTTCCACTCCTATGAGCATTTAGTACAGTTATGTAATGGTGAGTTTGGACTAATGAAGCATATGTGAGATGGGGCTTTTGACTCATTGGAGTGTGTGTGTGTGTGTGTGTGTGTGTGTGTGTGTGTGTGTGTGTGTGTGTGTGTGTGTGTGTGTGTGTGTGTGTGTGTGTGTGTGTGTGTGTGTGCGTGCCTGCCTGCCTGCGTGCCTGCGTGCGTGTGCCTGCGTGTGTGTGTGCCTGCGTGTGTGTGTGTGTGTGCCTGCGTGTGTGTCCCAAGTCCCTCAGGTTGAGTGATATTCAAGCACACATGTTACACACACAACCACACAGTGGCAGTTTATTATTTTGATATTATACTTACAGTACCTTGGCAGAGTGTACCCTGCACTACTGGGCGGCAGTTGCTCAGGAGGTAGAGCGGCCGTCTGGGAGCTGGAATGTTCCCGGTTCCTTCTGGCTGAGTGTCAAAGTGTCCTTGAGCAAGACACTGCACCCCTAAATGCCCCCGATGAGCATGTTGGTGCCTTGCATGGTTTCCTCTGCCGTCGGTGTGTGAATGTGTGACCAGGGGCATCATTTGTGGTCCCACTCCCAGCGTTTGCATAAAATATAATTATTTATCACGCATGTTTCCTCCACGTTGTTGCTCATTAATCAGATTGTAGATCCGTGGCTGTTGATTAGGAGTGCACCTAAATCAATGCCTGATCATGTTTACAGGTGACATGACGCACATAGATTATAACATGTTCTGGTTAATACGATTTGGGAAATTCTGGAGGCAACTAGCGACTCCCAGCACAAGCTTTTTATGGAGGCTCAATTTTGTGTGATGAATCTAGTCTAGTGTACTTCGTATTGGATGAGCTGATGATCTTTCTGTGTGTGCGTGTGTGTGTGCGTGTGTGCGTGCGTGTGTGTGTGTGTGTGTGTGTGTGTGTGTGTGTGTGTGTGTGTGTGTGTGTGTGTGTGTGTGTGTGTGTGTGTGTGTGTGTGTGATTTTGGACAAAATGTGTGTTTTGCTTCAAGGAATTATTTGCACATACAGTGTATATGCACATATTTTGATTGTACAACCTATGGTTCAAGAGTTATAGGCCTAAATGTGAAGCGGCCTGTTGTAGCATCACCGTGAGGCCAATTTGATAAATATGTGGTGGAGGTTCTTCCTTGGTCTGATGAGAGCATGCATGCAAAGTTTCATGCTGTTTAGTCCAGCAGTGCTTGGGATTAAAATGAATGCTCACAGACAGACAGACAGACACACACACACACACACACTCACACTCACACTCACACTCACACTCACACTCACACTCACACTCACACTCACACTCACACTCACAGACACAACGTAGACAGGTGTGAAAATATGATCTCCGTCTCCTGCCCGTTCCACCCTGGCAGAAATAAAAAGCCTCCGTTGGACAGGTGTTGTAAAGTGGTGTTTTCCTATAAACACTAGCATCTGTTTTATGTGCATGTTACAATACTAATGCTATTGTGATGTCCATATCTAAATAAAATAATAATAAACACCTAACATAAAATAATAAACTTAAAAAGTAATCGGACCAGTACGTTTAGTTGTTGTTGTTGTTGTGCATGTTTTTGCCGCTAAAAGTTTCCGCTAGCTGTGTACAGTCACTCACTCAGCGTGTATACATTTGACACCCATACTAAAACGACCCATCAATCTGATAAATGCCCTATTGACATCTATTTTTAATTAAAAGTATTTCGCCATAAAACCGCCTCTCCGCACACATCTCCTATGGCAGCTAGCTGCGAGCTAGAGGACGCCGGCTCGCTTAACAGTATTCCAATAGCTTTTTGATTAATGGCTTGACGTATGGCATTGAAGCCAAGGCCAAGGCTTATGGAAATGACTTCCTCCTCCACTCCCACCGTGGTCTCTGCCAGTGAGTCACAGAGTGTGGGAAGGGTTCCGTCTTTAACACGCCACAGGCTGCGTGACCTTCAGCCTGCTGGCCATGTTGACATTCCGAAGAAGGCGTTGAAAACCCCAAACGTAAACGTAAAAAACAAGTCAATAACTTTGGGAGCTACTTTGCAGTATGCAGACTTTATTTCCTTTTCCAATTATATTTCTTTTTCCCTACACCCACCCTGCATTTATGGATGTGTGTGTTTTTTGTTTGCTGTTTGACAGTATGTATTGATTTTCTGGGCACAACCATGCTCATGCACAAGCAAGCGTGTCGAGGATCACTTAAATAGACATGCTTTGTATAAATGTGCGCGCGTACCTACAGTACCAGTCATGGGTCAAATATGGAGTAATGCGTCAACGATACGTCATAGATGACAGGCAGGCCACATGAAGTCCGAGATCCACATGGAAGTTACACCGTTTATTTATGTATTTTTGGGCGGTGTAGCCGCCCCTATAAGTGGGGTTGGGACATCTCATTAGTTTAGTTTCCTGCACTGTGATTGGCCCAGCTGGCCCAGTTAGCTGTACTGTGATTGGCTGACTCTATTGGCTGACTCTATTCAGCACTGTGATTGGCTAGCGAGACACATGATGACATTAATAACCTATAAATAAGATTATGGACTTTCTTTTGGAAGTGAGCTTCCATCACTATGATGACCAATAAAGATTCTTTTCAATAAATGTATTTCTTTTTTGAAGTGAGCTTCCATCACTATGATGACCACTGTGATGACCACACCGCCCACTTCACACTGGGTGTGATTTTTATTTATAAACAAGCGCTTTAAACAAGCACACACATGTATTGGAATGTATGCATTCTCTGCATAGAGCACATTCACTACCTGTGAACTTTAAGCCCGATTCATAATTAGTAGGCCTGTCCCCGACTAAGGATTTGTTTAGCTTTGTAAAACGGCAACATTAGTTTACCCATTAAAACCGGGAAAGCATCTGTGTCATTTTAGCGTTGGCTATTCAAAAATAGCAGATATACAAGCTCACAGCGCGTCACTTCATGCCGCCCTGCGAGCTTGTACGTCTGCTAATTTTGAATGTTTTTTGAAAGATCTTGAAAGTGTGAGAACTACTGATTTAGAAGGCATTTGCAGAATCGGCCTCAGGTATTAATGGTTTATTCAGGGCACTCTATGACATGACAAAACCAGAGCATTGTAAAATGGGAGCAGATTCTCACCGTGTGTTTCTGGAAGCACCCTATACAGTAACTCAGGCTGCAGTAGGAAGCACCCTATACAGTAACTCAGGATGCAGTATAAAGCACCCTATACAGTAACTCAGGATGCAGTAGGAAGCACCCTACAGTAACTCAGGCTGCAGTAGGAAGCACACTACAGTAACTCAGGCTGCAGTATGAAGCACCCTATACAGTAACTCAGGCTGCAGTAGGAAGCAGTGCACACTACAGTAACTCAGGCTGCAGTATGAAGCACCCTACAGTAACTCAGGCTGCAGTATGAAGCACCCTATACAGTAACTCAGGCTGCAGTATGAAGCACCCTACAGTAACTCAGGCTGCAGTAGGAAGCACCCTATACAGTAACTCAGGCTGCAGTATGAAGCACCCTACAGTAACTCAGGCTTCAGTAGGAAGCACCCTATACAGTAACTCAGGCTGCAGTATGAAGCACCCTATACAGTAACTCAGGCTGCAGTATGAAGCACCCTACAGTAACTCAGGCTGCAGTATGAAGCACCCTATACAGTAACTCAGGCTGCAGTATGAAGCACCCTACAGTAACTCAGGCTGCAGTATGAAGCACCCTATACAGTAACTCAGGCTGCAGTATGAAGCACCCTATACAGTAACTCAGGCTGCAGTAGGAAGCACCCTATACAGTAACTCAGGATGCAGTATAAAGCACCCTATACAGTAACTCAGGATGCAGTAGGAAGCACCCTACAGTAACTCAGGCTGCAGTAGGAAGCACACTACAGTAACTCAGGCTGCAGTATGAAGCACCCTATACAGTAACTCAGGCTGCAGTAGGAAGCAGTGCACACTACAGTAACTCAGGCTGCAGTATGAAGCACCCTACAGTAACTCAGGCTGCAGTATGAAGCACCCTATACAGTAACTCAGGCTGCAGTATGAAGCACCCTACAGTAACTCAGGCTGCAGTAGGAAGCACCCTATACAGTAACTCAGGCTGCAGTATGAAGCACCCTACAGTAACTCAGGCTTCAGTAGGAAGCACCCTATACAGTAACTCAGGCTGCAGTATGAAGCACCCTATACAGTAACTCAGGCTGCAGTATGAAGCACCCTACAGTAACTCAGGCTGCAGTATGAAGCACCCTATACAGTAACTCAGGCTGCAGTATGAAGCACCCTACAGTAACTCAGGCTGCAGTATGAAGCACCCTATACAGTAACTCAGGCTGCAGTATGAAGCACCCTATACAGTAACTCAGGCTGCAGTAGGAAGCACCCTACAGTAACTCAGGCTGCAGTATAAAGCACCCTATACAGTAACTCAGGATGCAGTAGGAAGCACCCTACAGTAACTCAGGCTGCAGTAGGAAGCACACTACAGTAACTCAGGCTGCAGTATGAAGCACCCTATACAGTAACTCAGGCTGCAGTAGGAAGCAGTGCACACTACAGTAACTCAGGCTGCAGTATGAAGCACCCTACAGTAACTCAGGCTGCAGTATGAAGCACCCTATACAGTAACTCAGGCTGCAGTATGAAGCACCCTACAGTAACTCAGGCTGCAGTAGGAAGCACCCTATACAGTAACTCAGGCTGCAGTATGAAGCACCCTACAGTAACTCAGGCTTCAGTAGGAAGCACCCTATACAGTAACTCAGGCTGCAGTATGAAGCACCCTATACAGTAACTCAGGCTGCAGTATGAAGCACCCTACAGTAACTCAGGCTGCAGTATGAAGCACCCTATACAGTAACTCAGGCTGCAGTATGAAGCACCCTACAGTAACTCAGGCTGCAGTATGAAGCACCCTATACAGTAACTCAGGCTGCAGTATGAAGCACCCTATACAGTAACTCAGGCTGCAGTAGGAAGCACCCTACAGTAACTCAGGCTGCAGTAGGAAGCACCCTACAGTAACTCAGGCTGCAGTAGGAAGCACCCTATACAGTAACTCAGGCTGCAGTATGAAGCACCCTACAGTAACTCAGGCTGCAGTATGAAGCACCCTATACAGTAACTCAGGCTGCAGTATGAAGCACCCTATACAGTAACTCAGGCTGCAGTAGGAAGCACCCTACAGTAACTCAGGCTGCAGTATGAAGCACCCTACAGTAACTCAGGCTGCAGTATGAAGCACCCTACAGTAACTCAGGCTGCAGTATGAAGCACCCTACAGTAACTCAGGCTGCAGTATGAAGCACCCTATACAGTAACTCAGGCTGCAGTTTGAAGCACCCTACAGTAACTCAGGCTGCAGTAGGAAGCACCCTACAGTAACTCAGGCTGCAGTAGGAAGCACCCTATACAGTAACTCAGGCTGCAGTAGGAAGCACCCTACAGTAACTCAGGCTGCAGTAGGAAGCACCCTACAGTAACTCAGGCTGCAGTATGAAGCACCCTACAGTAACTCAGGCTGCAGTATGAAGCACCCTATACAGTAACTCAGGCTGCAATAGTAAGCACCCTATACAGTAACTCAGGCTGCAGTATGAAGCACCCTACAGTAACTCAGGCTGCAGTATGAAGCACCCTATACAGTAACTCAGGCTGCAATAGTAAGCACCCTACAGTAACTCAGGCTGCAGTATGAAGCACCCTACAGTAACTCAGGCTGCAATAGTAAGCACCCTATACAGTAACTCAGGCTGCAGTATGAAGCACCCTACAGTAACTCAGGCTGCAGTAGGAAGCACCCTATACAGTAACTCAGGCTGCAGTATGAAGCACCCTACAGTAACTCAGGCTGCAGTATGAAGCACCCTACAGTAACTCAGGCTGCAGTATGAAGCACCCTACAGTAACTCAGGCTGCAGTAGGAAGCACCCTACAGTAACTCAGGCTGCAGTATGAAGCACCCTACAGTAACTCAGGCTGCAGTAGGAAGCACCCTATACAGTAACTCAGGCTGCAGTATGAAACGAGTAGTGACAGAGTTTCATTGATATAGCAGAAGTGATCACACAGCAGGAACATGAATGATTTAGACTGTGGCTGTGCATGGTCGCACCGTTCCAATATCAAAGCGGCGAGCCGCGGAGGGCCCGATCAATAGTACTAGTGCTACTGCAGCCTGTTAGAGTAGATCTATGCGTCTCCTGTGGGGCATTATTAACAAATAGATAAGGGAATTGTTTGATCCATTATGAATAGTGCATATCTGTCTGGAAGGAGAAAAAGGTGTGTGTGTGTGTGTGTGTGTGTGTGTGTGTGTGTGTGTGTGTGTGTGTGTGTGTGTGTGTGTGTGTGTGTGTGTGTGTGTGTGTGTGTGTGTGTGTGTGTGTGTGTGTGTGTGTTCTGTGCCACAATGCATTGGTCCAGCCGTTCACAGAGAGGAAGACGCACTGTGTAGTAGGCAGGGGTGATGGCACTAAAGTCCTCTGGGTGCATGGCTCTGTTGGCTCACTCTGCCAGCAATCCTGTATTGGGGATTGATGTGCAAGTGTGTGTGCGTTTGTTTGTTTGTTTTTGGAAAGCACTCGGCATCACTCTGAGGATCTCAAATGACCCTCTGACTGACCCCTCGGACGCACCGCGGAAATAGCTTTAACGCGCGCGCATGTGTGTTTGCATGCGTGTGCCTGTGCAATTGTATTATGCTTACATGTGCATATGGGTATGCACGTATGTGCGTGCATACTATATTGATCTGAATATTGACCCGAACCCGGAATCTCCTGCATAGAAAACTAAATATTTACCACTCATCCACATGGGAATCCCCGCTAGCCAAGGGGGGATATCAGACTTCTGGGTTTAAGACAGGGCTAATGTACTACTGTAACACCCATCTGTTGTTGTTATTGTTGTTGTTGTTGTTGTTCTTTTGTCCCTGTCACTGACAAGCCCTGCGGTTTGGTATTTGGGAGGGTGTAGAACAACCACTTCTCCTCCGATACACATGGAGGTGCCTGCCGCTTCTTTTCACCTGGCAGTGAGGAGTATCACCAGGTGGACATAACGTGTGTGGAGGAACATGCTATCCCACACAGTTCCAATCGGTTGGAGTGACTAGTGGCTCTTTTTCCGAGTGTTGTGTTAACCACTTAAACCCTATATGGTTGACCGGAGTCCCTCAGGGCTCTATACTAGTGTATTTTCTGTTTTCTGTTATTGTGGGGAAAGCTTTCGCTGAAAATAGCCGATCGACATGCTCAAGCTTGTAGATCTGCTATTTTCCTGCGAAAGCTTTCCCCACAATACGGATGCTGGGGTTTAAGTAGTGTCCTGTCCAGGGGAAGGATTGGATCGCGACATAAAGTTTGAGAACGAAACCCAGTTTTTATTTTAGGTTTGCAGTTTTACATGATGTGACTTCAAGTCACATCATGTTTCGGGTTCAAATAAGGCTCTCGGAACCTAATTTGGGCCCTGCTCAGGAGATGCAATCCTAGCTGAGTTCGAGGAACCCAGTTGTGAGCTTGTAGATCTGTTATAAGTTATGACAGGGGGTAGTTGGGTTATAATGAAAATGTAAACACGGGGGGTGGGGGGGGGGGGGGGGCTGAGCAAGAAAAGACATCCTGCTGAATGTTTGGGGTCTGTTTCTGCCTTTTCACTTTTTGACTTTGTGTTAACGTCTGTGGTGAGCCCGTGCGTGTGTGAGTGTGTGTGTGTGTGTGTGTGTGTGTGTGTGTGTGTGTGTGTGTGTGTGTGTGTGTGCGTATGCGTGTGCGTGTGTGTATGCAGTGTCTATGGCCTGTCAGGTGCAGACACGGAGGCCTGGCAAGGAGTGTGTAGAATAGATGCATTTCTGTTTTTACAGCATGTCGTCATTTCCAAAGGGTTTGTTCTCCTGTGGAAGAGATAGATTGTCCCTCGCGTGTGTCTGTGTGTCACTGATTAAGCCTGTGTGTGTGCGTGTGCGTGTGTGCGTGCGTGTGTGCGTGTGTGTGTGCGTGCGTGCGTGCGTGCGTGCGTGCGTGCGTGCGTGCGTGCGTGCGTGCGTGCGTGCGTGCGTGCGTGCGTGCGTGCGTGCGTGCGTGCGTGCGTGCGTGTGTGTGTGCGTGTGTGCGCGCGTGTGTGCGCGCGTGTGTGTGTGTGTGTGATAGGTCTCCTCCAATGCAGTAAGGCTCGTAAAAGTGACTCCTCCTCCTCCTCTGCCCACTGGAGGTGCTGAGGATTTATGAGAAGAGAGTGGGGGGAGAGAGAGAGAGAGAGGAGAGTTAATGAGTTAGAGAGCAGGAGGAAGAAGAGGAGGGTGAGAAAAAGTCTTGAGGTGAAAGAGGGAGTGATAAAAAGAAATAAAGGGGGCTAAGATGAATTTATAAAAATGGGAAATGACTTTTACGAGAGAGAGAGAGAGAGAGAGAGAGAGAGAGAGAGAGAGAGAGAGAAACAAAAGGAAAGAGTGCAAATATGATGTACACAGTGAAATAAGGAGTGTTACTTTAACTCTGAAAAGGGTATAAATGTGACACTGCAGATTTCAGCCGGACTTCTGCTGCATACTCTCTCTCTCTCTCTCTCTCTCTCTCTCTCTCTCTCTCTCTCTCTCTCTCTCTCTCTCTCTCTGTCACTCTGTCACTCTCTCCATCTGTCCGTCTGTTCGTCCATCTCTCTGCGTACACCTGTACGTCCTCTGGGCTTGGGGGGGTCCACTGAGAGCGCCCTCATGTATGTTTAGGTTCAGGCGGGGCTACATCATCTTAAATCAGCATCAGAGACAGAGGGACGGACAGAATGCCGGGGGATGGGGAAGGGGCGAGCTAGAGAGAGAGAGAGAGATGGAGAGTGACATCAGGGACAAGAGAGGAGTTACATCCGCTCTCCATGTACAAACAGAAGCGCTGAGGCTCATGGGAGACACACACACACACACACACACACACACACCCTTACTATACATGCACAGTCCTCTCTCAGTCATGCGTGTGTGATTTAGTGCAGAACGGCACCGTATGTGAAGCTATAGTCTCCCTTTCCTCTCTCTCTCTCATTTCCTCTCCTCAGAGCTCTCGCTCTGTCGAGCATCCTCACCTCTCTAGCCTTCCTTCCTCATTTCATTCTTCTCTCGCTTCGTCCACCCTCTCTCTCTCTCCCCTTGCTCTGTTGCTCTCTCTCTCTCTCTCTCTCTCTCTCTCTCTCTCTCTCTCTCTCTCTCTCTCTCTCTCTCTCTCTCTCTCTCTCTCTCTCACTCCTCCTCCTCACCCCTCAGACTGTGTGTGGTGTTAAGGGTGCTTGTGTCCTGTGCATGTGTTGTGTCTCTCATTCTGTTGCGACTCCAGGCAGAAGATGGTAAGTCCAATGTCTCTCCCTCTGCATATGAGTCTGTCTGCAAAGTAGCGATTGTAGAAGAGTGTGTGTGAGGCATGCTTCTACGTGTGTGTGTGTGCGTGCGCGCACGCGTGTGTGTATTAATGTGTTCTGTGTGTGTGAACGAGGTGGGCTTGTGAGCCTGTAAATGATGCCATGTAAATGATTTTGTTCTGTAGGAATGGCTGTGTGTGCATTGCAGGGAGTGTACGTTGTGTGCGTGCCCAAGTACACGTGTTTGTGTGAGTGTATGTGTGTGTGAATTTGCTTTTGAGTTGAGTGTGTGTGTGTATGCGCGTGTGTGTGTGTGTGTCACTTCAATTTGTATGCATAAAGGTGTTGTTTATACATGTATGTATTGAGCAAAGGTGCTGTTGTGCGTTTAACTCTGAGACTGTATGTACTGTAAATGTAACCAAATGGACCCGCACACTCACAGAGCTAAATTAACAGGATTTTTTACTGTGCTTGAAGAGGGTGCACGGTCGGCCTCAAGGAGGCCGTGGTGGAGTCTGGGGGTGGCTGAGTAGGCGAGACGTTGACTAAAGCTCAAACCACTGCAGGATGGGTGCTGAGCCACAGAGATACAGGAGGTACAAGTGCTTCACATGTCTGATGTGGTGAAGCGTGCGTCGCTGCAGAGCTGACAAGGATGAACACGGTTACATAAAGACACACCGAGAGGAGGAGGAGGGGGGGGGTAATGTAGCAGCCTCACAGGGCTCCACACGTCAAAGCTAGTCAGTCAGTAAGTAAGCCTGTTAACCAGTCAGTCAGCCTGCCAGCCAGGCACTCCTTGCTGGTTAAGTGTGGGAAATGCAAGCCAGATAGGAGCTACTGCTGAACCTGCCTGCTAACACTTGATGCTATAATATTTTAAGAATGTAGCTCTTTAGCTGATACTCTAGCTGATACTCTTCACAGTTCACGCAGAGTGAAGCATGGTATACCATAGTATACCATCATCGGTGCATGTCATTGTCTATTCACAGCTTTGGCCATAAATATCGTTTGTGAAAACATTTCTGATGATGACATTTACCCATTGATGGCCTTATTTTTTAGATTTCATGTTTGTTTACATTCACTCTAGTTAGTAAGTAATTAAAACATTACCGAATGTACCCAATGGAGTCACTATTGACGAAGCATTGTTGCACGCTTAATAAGCATGTTTGCATTTTGTTAGCAAAATGAATCAATCTTTTTTCCCGGGACTGTTTTCGGCTAGACTTATTTTATATGATAGCGTAACTTTGTCACAAAATTTACAATTATGCAATTTTAATGTGTGGGATTCCCTACCTCAAGTAGGGATGGGAATCGAGAGCTGGAATTGTTAGCAAATTGGAATCGTTAACTTCGAGAATCGACATTGTATGCCTCTGCGCTTATCAATTCCTTTTATCATTCCCGGCATGTTTTTCTTACAGTTGCTCATTGCAAAACAATGATGTCATGTGTCTATTGTGCTGTAAAGGAAAAGATAAAGAGTATTGTAATGTATTTAAAAATACATGAAAAAATATATATTAAATGTAATTATTTATAATTATTATTATAATTTGAAACTGTTTCTGTTTCTACAGTTGAAAACCTGTACACTTTTACTTCCCTGATAAATTATCAGGACTCAGTAAGGGAATCCATAAAGAATCTGACCGATAAGCAGAATCACTAATGGCATTGGTGTCAATAACATCTTATACATTCCCATCCCTCTAAAGCAGGTTTCAAGTAACTGCAAGTCAATTTTCTTAACCTACTGAAGTTAATGGCTTCCTCGAAAATCGAATAAACCGCATTACGCTTTGGGAGATGGTAGGTAGGTCGGTAGGTAGGTACTTTATTCATCCCAGAGGGGAATTAAGGTGTTACAGCAACTCTCATATAGATACATCAATGAAAACACATTATAATAAATAAAATAAAACATCTAAAATAGGCATGTAAGCATAGTCAACCTACAATATAAAAAAAACGACGGACCAAACACTACTAAGAGTCCGATGGCTTGCATCCCACATCCCCCATCCTAATCAGCCCGATCAAGCCAACCAGATGAGGAATTATACAGTCCTTTTGCTGCAGGCAAAAAATATCTCCTATAGTGCTCCTTCTCGCAACTTGGGTGTAACAGCTAAAGGAGCTTTTCTGCCCTGCCACAGTGTCATGTAGGGGATGGGAGGGATTGTCCATGATGGCCAGGAGTTTAGTCTTCATCCTGCTATTGGCCACCTCCTCCACAGTATCCAAGGTGGTACCGAGTACAGAACCAGCTTTCTTGATAAGCCTATTCAGCCTCCTGCGGTCGCCTTCCTTGATGCTACCCCCCCAACCTACCACCGCATACAGCACTGCTCTGGTCCCCACTGAGTGGTAGAACATGTTCAGCAGAGTTCTACACACACCAAAGGAGCTGAACCTCCTCAGGAAGTAAAGACGGCTCTGGCACTTCTTGTATAGGACCTCTGTGTTCCCAGTCCAGTCCAGTTTATTGTTCAATTGCACGCCCAGATAGATACTTGAAGCGCTGGACCACCTCCACATCCTTTCCCTCGATGGAAACGGGAGACGAGGGGGGAGCCCCCTTCTTCCTAAAATCCACCACCATCTCCTTCGTTTTGGCAATGTTGAGGAACGGGTGGTTCTGTTCACACCACGTGTAGTAGCTGTAGCTGTATAGTTCCTGAAATCTGAGGTGTAGAGGCTAAAAAGTCATCTGGTCATCAGTATTATCACTGGTTCATCAGTAATAACATGTATACTGTGACTCATAGTCAACAAGAAAGGGGCGCTCAGTGGAAGGCAAATCTCTGCCAGGAGGCAAAGGCCAATAATACTTAACACTGCCTGACACAGTAACGTCAAACTGCATCTCTCTCTGTCCGGTGCGCGTACACCCACTTGCGCTGAGTATGTTGTCATGTTCAGTGTGTTGGTGTTAATCAGACATGGGTGTCATAGTTGCAGCAGTTTGTCATTGCTTTTGAAAAATATTTAGGACAAACGCAAGTACATACAAACACACACAGGGAGCAAAAACACTATGTCCGCCCTGCCCTCGGCCTGGCAGTGATGACAAACATGCCAGACTAGAGACAGTAGGTTGAATTTCCACTTTTAATATGAACCCTGTCATTCTGTAATGAAGAGTACATGTAAAGATCTGCCATTGCACACATCTTCCTCACAACAGAATGGTATTGGTGACGTTCCCTTTTAATAGTAGTAAGAAGTATGACGGTCAAAGCTAGAGAGGTCAGACAATAGATCTGAAAAAGAAAGAAAAGCACAAAGTGCGTCACAAGAGATGAGTGCACACCAGGCACCACAGGAAAACAGTGGTTTGGCAGGTATTCTGTTTCTAGAGATGCTCATAGACACTAACACACTCTTGACTGGGGGAATTGATGCTGAGACGGTGACACCGTCTTCTCCTTGTGCAGTCAATAGGAAAGATGACAGCTTTCAACAAATACCTAGGGAAAAGCAGTGTGGTCCTTGATGCAACTGTGGGGAAAGATTGAACCCAGCTAAATGCCAGGCCCAGAGTGTCATTTAACAGCATTGATCACCGTAGATCATTGGTTTGTCTATGAAGCATGGAGAATGGACCGGCACTGGCCATCTGGCTAAGTCACTAGCGACGCTGTTGCCATCTCTTCTTATGCCCATTGATGTTGCGATGTTAGCGTTGCTTAGTATTTGAAGATGTCACCATCACTGCCTGTAGAAAGAGCAGTTATAAAGCTGCCATGGAAAATGGTTCTTGCCAGCTAAATGATGGGTGCAGAAATATTGCGCTGGCATGGAGATGTCACAGTGCCTTAGGCTCCCGTTGAGGATGCCAAACGTGATGTGATGGAAAGTGTATTGTTCTAGAGTGCCACACACCAGAAGAGAAGCCGTATCTTTGGCCAAAAGCGGCTCTTGCAGTCTCTGCTTAATGGATTCACATTCAGCACCCCACTTTGTTTGGCTCGTGGTCTCTATAGTGCATTTGGGTCAAATGCATTACGAGCTGTGTGTGTGTGTGTGTGTGTGTGTGTGTGTGTGTGTGTGTGTGTGTGTGTGTGTGTGTGTGTGTGTGTGTGTGTGTGTGTGTGTGTGTGTGTGTGTGTGTGTGTGTGTGTGTGTGTGTGTGTGTGTGTGTGTGTGTGTGTGTGTGTGCGCGCGTCTATGCACGGCAGTTGTCGTGCATTATTTCTATTTCTTCTATTACTCATGCCTACTAACTCCAACAGGGTTTGCCTCAAGGCATTAAAGCTGCAATCTGGACCTTTTTATGAATAAACATGACTTTGACCAAACTGTATGGCATAGTATGTTATTACATAACTAGTACATCTGGTTGGAGGTGGTCTCCCTGCTCTTCTATTGATGCAATTTAGACCCTGTGGTCAGGAAGGACCACTACTTGTTGAAAGGTGGTATTATTGCCTCTTGCCTGAAGCACAAGTGCAAAAATACCTCCCCTGCCCAAGAGGGCGTTCCGTCTCAGCTCAGTAATGGAAATGTATTCTCCCGTGCGGCAGACCTGGGTTTGAATCCCGGGAAGCTAATAAATCTTACAGATTGCAGCTTTAAGCCAGGTGATGAGTAGATTGCAAAATAGCATTGGCTGGAGAGAGAGAGACTTAGACAGAGCAAGAGGAAGCGAGATAGGCAGAGATGGAGACTGAGAGAATAAGAGACGGAGAGAGAGAGAGAAAGAGAGAGACAGAGAGATAAGAGAGAGAGAGGAATTGAAAGCGAAGAGACAGAGAGACATTGGAGATGGAGAGATAGACTACAATAAACGAGAGAGAGATTGGAGTTTGAGCCTGTATACAGTGTGACCAGGGTTTCAACTGGTGTTACTGGCTTTTTGCTGATGAAACTGGTAGATTTGAGCTATAAACATTATTCTATACTTTGGCTATTCAAAACTAGCAGATATACAAGCTCATAGCGCGGCACCGAGTGCCACGCTACGAGCTTGTAGATCTGCTATTTTTGAAAAAAAAAAAAAAAGACAGAGAGAGATTGGCGAATGAGCCTGTTTATGACCAGCGTGTGTGTTTCAACTAGTGTAACTGGCTTTTTGCTGCTGAAACTGGTGGGCGGCGCAACACAGGCCGCGTCATATCAGCTCATTGTGCCACGTTAATTCTCGCTCTCCTCCGCACCAGCAAGCTCACTCAATACCTCATTAATCTTTAATGCAAGTGGACACGGCGATACCGAGACAGACGCTCAGGGAGGCGAGCCAACTGGGACGTGATGAATGGAAGGGATGGACAGCGTCGGAGGCCAGTGGGCTCTGTGTATCATGCACTGCGCGTTGGCCCATTCCCCTCAGGGTGTCAGTTGGCTGGAGATGTCTGTCACGGGCCGTCTGCTGCCGCTGTTAGACTGGCCATGAAGCCTGGAGGCAGAGTCACTCATGCAGCACTTCCTGGTCAGGGAATTAAAGTCCACCCCTCCCTTCATTATGTAGCCAATTTAATCGCTTGAACTTAGCTTCAATACCATGAGAGCATGTTTTAGTTGCTTCGGTTGAAAGAAGTGTTGTAGCAACAATTCAAGATTTTGGACATTGACTGATTTTGCAGATATGAAATGAGCTTCTAGCTAAATCCAGCATATTTACATGAAATCATGCATATTGATTGTATTAATATGCACTGTCCTGGAAATAAATAAAGTAAAGTAAAGACTCGTTATAACTTATTGCAAATTATAGCTGTCCCACGTTTATGTCCCATATATAAACCTGAAATCGCCCTAGTCTACTGGGGGGCAAGGCGTAAAAGGCGATAGTCCTTGTTGTTTGTGTCCATTCTCCATGTGATTACTGTACAGTACACATTAAGCAGCTGTGTGTGTGTGTGTGTGTGTGTGTGTGTGTGTGTGTGTGTGTGTGTGTGTGTGTGTGTGTGTGTGAGTGTGAGTGTGTGTGTGTGTGTGTGTGTGTGCGCGTGGGTATACATTGTAATATTGACTAATTGATTGATGATCGCATTGATTGTAATGTTATTGTGTGATAATGGTATCCTTGATCGTTGTCATTAATCCCAGGTTGGCTTCATGATGGCTTCAAGTGCTTTGGCAACAATCTGTAACAATGTAGAAAAGCAAGTCTGGTCTCTATGTGAGGGTTTAACATGCAGATGCACTTACTGTTTCATTATGTACTGTTATATATCTCCTATCTTCTAAAAATGTACCAAATGGATTGGATTTTCTTTCACCTTAGGTCGTAAGAAAAGACACACGCATGCACGCACACGCGCACACACACACACACACACACACACACACACACACACACACACACACACACACACACACACACACACACGCGATGCTTCGTTCTTTTACACCCTAACAAACGGGCACACCTTAACTTTAAGTAGATTTGTCGCACAGGACAGATTGACGGTTGACGCATCAACAATTTTTGCAACTTTGTCAATGTTTCCAATGAAGCCTGTTCTTATGTTGTGCTGGTCAGACTGGTAATTCCCTGCTGGCTCCTCTGTCCTGTCCTGTCCTGTCCTGTCCTGTCCTGTCCTGTCCTGTCCTGTCCTGTCCTGTCCTGTCCTGTCCTGTCCTGTCCTGTCCTGTCCTGTCCTGTCCTGTCTAGAGCCAGACCGATATATTGCAGATATATCAGCCATTATTGAATTTTTTTGACGACATCGGTATCGGCAGTTATAAAGCTTATGTGTCCCACGTATTTGACCACTTTCAACCTGTCCAATTTCAAAATGTCCCTATTTTTAAAAGTTCCAAAGGTTTTCAAAAAATCGAAAAAGTTAGCAGATTTACAAGAACACAACGTGTGGCCATGTGATGCAGTGTAAGCTTGTGGATCGACTGTTTTTGGGAAAAGTAAACTGTTGTGTTTACCTTATACTGTATTTAGTTGTTTGCTTGTTCATCAAATATCGGTCAAAACATCGGTAATAATCACTGGTCTACTCCAAAATCGGGATCGGCATTGGACCCATAAATCGGACATCGGTCGGGCTCTAGTCCTGTCCTGTCCTGTGCTGGTACCAACGCTACTCACTCCATAAAGGCATATTTTTACTTTTTGGGACAATTTTGACCAAACGTCAACATGTGCCTTGAAGGGGGGGGGGGCAAAAAAGTCAGAATATGACTTTCGGGGAATATATGATTTACGATTCTGTGCTTATCGTGACATAACTCGGACGGCGCTGAGTCGGCTCAAAGCAGACTTTGCAACGCTTGGCACGGCAACTCGCTCGCTTTAGCTCGCTTGGCGGTGCTACCAGAGGCTCAAGTCCTCTTGAGACGGCTCGCCTCTGACGTTTTCGGATCGTCAAAAACGCAGAGAACTGCACTTCCGCGTTGCTGTCATGCGGAAGTCCCGAAACATGTGCCTTATTTGCCCTGCCTTCACATGACGTTTGGTCACTTAAGTCACAATATGCCTATAGGGGAGTGTTGGTCGCACCCATGGCTGTCTTGGCACCGCATGTGAGACAGTCGCACATGGTGCTTCCATCTCCCTAAAGACGTTTATTTGTGTGTGTGTGTGTGTGGGGGGGGGTCTGTCTGTCCTGTCCAATCTGTCTCTGTGTCTGTCTGTCTGTCTGTCTCTCTGTCTGTCTACCTCCTGCTCAGCCCGGCTTCTGGCTTCCGTTAACCCTGTTCTCTTCTCCCCCCTTCCCCTCCCTCCCGGCACCAGGCGAGGCTTCCCTCCTGTTCATCCACCCTAAGCATTGCTGAGGTACTCCTGCATGCATTCTAAGAGCGCCGACATTGTATCATGGCATCGGTTTCCCATTCCAAGACACCCCCCCCCTCCCCTTACTTCCTGTGCGGCATGCTTGCTTGCTTCCCCTCCCCTCCCTCTCCTCACCCTTGTGTTTGTGTGTTGTTCTGCCTGCTGTCTGTTACATTACATGTGTGTGTTTACACCTCCTCTGTTAGCGTGTGAATGTGGTCTTCAGTTTTGTCTTTTTTTTGTAGAATGTCCGTTGACCCTTTCTTGTAGACCAGTGGTTCTCAAACGTTTTGATTTCAAGGACCACCATAACGTGTACAAATGGAACCGGAATGGTCCATTCGGTTACTTGCATTTGTATACACTCTCAGAGTTACAGACCTATAAGGGTCCATTTGGAACCCTCTTAAGTAACCCTGAAGGGTCCCTGGACCCCACTTTGAGAACCACTGTCGTGGACTAATACCAATTCCAACCCTTTCACGCTCACTTGCATCCATCTTCACGAAATACACATTACACTCACAAACAAACCTCCATCACCTGGCGTACTCTTTTCTTGGAAAGAGCCTGGATCGATCCTTGTCTTTGGGTGCATTAAAGTTGGCACACAGCATCTCGACCAGTGATAATAGGCATGGCTGTAAAGTATTCCCAGATCAGCGCTCCTGTGCTTGTTACTCCGGTCATAGCCCGGCGATTCTGACCTATAAGTGATGAAGACACGGCCTCAGCGCAGTGGCTCACAATAGTGTTGACACTTGTCCAATGCCATCTCGGGATCCATTGATTACCCGTAATTGCACAGTAATGAAATCTGGAGAAGAGTGTGGGATAGACTCAAAGATAATGTGCGCCTTAAAGGCAACGCTGGTATTCTTCATCTCACTGTTGTGAGATACTCTAAGTTCCACCTAACAGCTACCTTAGATTAAAAACATGTCATGATGATGTGTGGTGAGCGTTTTGGCACAAAATGGCTACCGTGCATCACCCAGGTAACCTAGCGGGTGCCACACACTGTGACTGGTGGTGGTTGAGAGTTTCCTCCTTCACTGTGGAGCACTATGGGTATCAAGGTAAAGCACTATATAAATATAATCCATGATTATTATTATTTATGGTTAAAAATAGAACTTGATTCAAAGCACAAATCAACATGTAATGGGATTAAGTGCTTTCATGGCTAAACGTGAAGAGCCTACTGTATGCCCTCGTGTAGCTAATACAGTACACGTGCAAGACCGTATACTATACACCATCATATCACCAGGACCGGGAATGTTACTATGAAAATGTGATTTGTTTCAGATTATATTTTACCTGCTCCAACTCAGTACCATGATCTACTGAAAATTACTCAAACTCAAATATCTGATTATTTTCAGTTACCTTTGGATTACAGTGTCAGTGTCAAATTGAAAGAGGGTGGAATTATTTATTCCAATTTACAGACTGAAATCCTCACGTCTAAGAAATTATTAGATGTGTATTAGATGTGGAAATATTAAATTACTTTTTATAATCTCCCTATCCTCTTCCAGCATACTTCTGGGTAATCCAACGAGGCATTTTTTTTAAAAACTGCTTTTAACAGTAACTGTAAACGGTCACTGTTTTCCTAATCAGATTATTTAAATCCCATGACAAATTGTGATTCCTCCATCAACCTTACTGGTGACACATGGCAAAGAATCCAACAAAACAAGTGTTTGGTGGGGATCATGGCTCAAACACAGGTTATGGCTGATTTATACAGTACTTCCGCATCGTCCAGCAGCGAATAAAAAAATAGCAGATCTACTACTGTAGCTCACAACGTAGATCTGCAGTTTTGATGGACGACACCCACCGGCACGCAACGCAAACCAAGTATAAATCAGGCATCTCCCTAACCATCACTCCACACTCCTCCAGTCACATGCAAACTAACGTCTCAAACATAACCACGCATACAGCAGGCCGGTCACATCAACTTAACCACTTAAACCCTTTATTCTTAGTAGAATGGACCGAGTTGCAACTCTACTTGGTACACAACTCTACACCAAATCTGATCTACAAGCTCATAGCACGTCGCAACGTGCCGTGTTGTGAGCTTGTAAATCTTCTATTTTTGGACGAACGTTCCCTGCAGAATAGGGATGCTGAGGTTCAAGTGGTTAAATGATTCTTTGCATTATCCATACTGGTTCTGTTTTCCAGTGACCTCTTTTTTTTTTGTGCCATATTTATTTCAAATTTCTTTTGATCTGATTGCGGAATGTGTGTCAGGCCAGTAGTACTGGGTTAGAGCTGTGATGTGTGTATGTGTTGTCT
>NC_137616.1:29482552-29485052 GCF_963280865.1 Gymnoscopelus braueri | reverse complement strand
TTTTGTGTGTGTTTGCGTGTGTTACATTCGCAGCCTTCATCTGGGCTCCATCTCTTCTCACACTCTCACAGTCCTTCCACAGAGGAGGGGATTAGAGTGGAAGAGTAGAGTAGAAGCGTGAGAGGTTTTGCTGGAGTGTTTGGGCAGTCTGCTTCCAGCCTTCCTCCTGTGTCCAACACCCATTCTGCTTCTGCTCTCTCTCTCTCTCTCTTTCTCTCTCTCTCTCCATCTCTCTCTCTCCTGTACTTAAACCTGAGTCATCCTTAGTTGCATGCGGGTTTTGCGCACCGAAAATAGCAGATCCACAAGCTCACAAACCGTTGCGCTGTGACGCATTGTGAGCTTGTAGATCGCCTGGTGCGCAACATACTGTAGGCGTGCAACCAAGTATTAATCCTGCCTTAGTGCTCCCTCTCTTCCTCATATCACCATACTGTATACAAACAGTCTCCCACCATGGTTCTCTTAGAAATACTATACTTTTTCACCAAGTTGTTTTGTCGTTTGTTTGTTTTCTTGTCTCGGTGAGATCCCGTTTTTCAAAACGTGTCCGTCACTTTACATCACATTAAAGGTTGTGTATTCATGAACTGTATTAAACCCCGCCTATAGGCTCCAATTAAGCAAAAATGTCAAATGGCTACAGTTTGTGTATACAAATGAAACCAGGTTAGGAGCAGAAACTTGGTTGATGTGTGTGTCTGTTTTATTTTTTTAAGTGGTTCCTCGCTTGCAGGTTTGCATACTGGCTAGCCAGATTGTGTCTTTTATGTATTTGTCATCAGCGAGATGTGTTGCTTGTTAATTCCCCCCCTTGATGTGTCCCATTTTGTAGTAGACGTCTTATACAAACCCTGTCAGAGATACACACCTGTTCTGTACCACAAAAACAAAACAAACAACATTGTCCTCAGAGCTGTAGTTCGTTAGCCTTCATTCCTGCTTTCAGTGTTGATCTGTGTCTTGCAGTAGCTATATATATATTTAGCTCCCCCTTTACCTGTACCCCTCTTCTGACTGTCATCTCCTCTCTCTCTCTCTCTCTCTCTCTCTCTCTCTCTCTCTCTCTCTCTCTCTCTCTCTCTCTCTCTCTCTCTCTCTCTCTCTCCTGGTGCTATCCATCTTTCTCTCTTTCCCGTCTCTCTGTCGCTCTCTGAGTTGCCTGTAGTGGATGCCTGTCCCCGACCGTCTGTCTGTCTGTCTGTCTGTCTGTCTGTCTGTCTGTCTGTCTGTCTGTCTGTCTGTCTGTCTGTCTGTCTGTCTGTCTGTCTGTCTGTCTGTCTGTCTGTCTTTCTGTCTGTCTGTCTGTCTCTCTCTCTCTCTCTCTCTCTCTCTCTCTCTCTCTCACCTCTCTCTCTCTCTCTCTCTCTCTCTCTCTCTCTCTCTCTCTCTCTCTGTCTGTGGTGTTGTGGTCTGACCGGTTGACAGATGCACTGATGCCTGTGATTCGATGCTTTATCTCATTTGCTCCAGTGTAGGTTGGAGGGGCTTAAAGATGATCGCAGGGAGCCATAGGACCTTCAGCTCTCGAGTAACTATCCCCCCCATCTCTCTCTCTCTCTCTCTCTCTCTCTCTCTCTCTCTCTCTCTCTCTCTCTCTCTCTCTCTCTTTTCTCTCTCATCCACCTACCCAACCCACCCTCTGAGGAGCACTGCCCTCCGCGCGTAACCCCGCCCCCGTCGCTTTGTGTGTGGAGTCTGTCTAGCTCTTTACCTCTCTCTCTCTCTCTCTCTCTACTCTCTCTCTCTCTCTCTCTCTCTCTGTCTCTCGCTTTTCTCTCGCTCATTCTCTCTCTCCCCTGTCCTAAGCCTGTCCTCTATCTTGTCTCTCATTCGCTCTTGTTTCTATCTATCACTCTCTCTCTCTCCGTCTCTCTCTCTCTCTCTCTCTCTCTCTCTCTCTTTCTTTGGTCTTTTCTCAAGGTCACCTTCTCATGTTCTCTTAGACAGACAGACAGACAGACACACACGCACACACGCACACACACCACGCACGCACGCACGCACGCACGCACGCACGCACGCACGCACGCACGCCGCACGCACGCACGCACGCACGCACGCGCACACACACACACACACACACACTCTCTCTCTCTCTCTCTCTCTCTCTCTCGTCTCTCTCTCTCGTCTCTCTCTCTCTCTCTCTCTCATCTTCTCCTCTCTCTCTCTCCTCTCTCCTCTCTCTCTGTCTGTTTGCCCTTCCATTTGTCTGTCTATACTGTATCTGTTCCTCCATCTCTCTGTCTTTCTGGTAACATGCTGTGCTTCGAGTAGCTGTGTGTGTGTCATGGTGTGAAGTACAGTAGAAGCCATTGGGCCAGCTGTAGTAGACAGTAATGTTTCTTGAGTCTTTTCTCTTTATCCGTCCTTATTTCTTTCATGTTCTCAGCTTCGTAGCTTTAGTTGGAGTTTTGTCTGGTCCGTGCGTCCTCCTTTTTGTTTTGATTTGATTTTGTTCTTACTGGGCTGTGGGACCACTTGTCATGCTGTGTCTCAC
>NC_137616.1:29389858-29482352 GCF_963280865.1 Gymnoscopelus braueri | reverse complement strand
TGCTGTGTCTCACACTCCACCATTCCCTCCCTCTCTCTCTCTCTCGCTTTTACGTCGCTTTCTCTCTCTCCAAACCAGCTCTCGCTCAACTCTATATAACCATCCCACCCATCATCCACCGACACCACCATCTCCCACCAGTGGCTGTTGTGGTGCCCAGCGGTGTGGCGTGTGGTGGTAGCTCTGAAGGATGGTCAGGGGGAGAGGAGGGGAGGATGAGCAGGGGATTGAGAGGGTAGAGAGAGAGAGAGAGAGAGAGAGAGAGAGACCCTCTTTAATGTGTGTTTTGGTTTCTCCATGCGCTACACGCCGCGTATATACAATCTACGACAGTGTTTTTCCAAGTCCCGGAAAAGATGCACTGTGATTGGCCAGTAGTCACTTTGATAGTCAGTTGTGCCGAACGCTCACCCCAAAACGTGATTTACGATTCTGTCCCTATCAGGACATAACTCGGACGGCGTTCAGTCAGCTGAAGCAAGACTGAGCAACGTTCGGCACGGCGACTCGCTCGCCTAAGCTCGCTCGCCGGTGCCTCTCGTGGCTCAAGTCTGCTTCAGACGTTGCGCCTCCGTCGCAGACAAAAACTATACTTTATCGGCGAAAAACAATGTCTGCGGTTGTCTGAAAAATTGTGGCGGCAGCAGGATTTGATCCCCGGAGGTAGGGGCTGAAAGTCTAATGATTAGCGAGGCACGCACATTGCAGGTTCTGGAATTGTGTTTCGGGCTGTATTTGAATGCCAAGATCCTTGGCAAAACACTGTCGTAGACTGGATATACGCCTACACGGCACCCCTCCCCCGCTTCCCTCCACCTCCGCCTCGCCAGAGTCCGACCACGAGTTGGTCGTTGAAATTAGAGCGAGGGGAAGGGGAGACGAGGGAAGGAGAGGCAGGACAGACAGAAAGACACCCAAGAAAGAAGGACAGCAAATGTAGACCTGGCTGAGAGAGAAGGATTGTAAATCACACACAAGTCGGCAGGCAGTGAGATGTACGGACAGATAGACCGGCAGACAGTGAAAGAGATAAGCAGTCAGCCCGCTTAAGAAGATATGCAGATATCATGGCACAAGAACAGGCAGGGGAGACCAAAATGTACAGCTTAACACCGATAAAAGATAAAGGGGCAGACAGCTAGAGAGATGGATACTATAGATAGAACACCGGGCAAGACAAACTGACTGACAATTAGGCCAATTAATTCACCAACCTATTGTGTTCAGACTAGAGAATTTAAATAGCCTGCCTGAGTTTTTTTATTTACTAAGACTTTTGGCTGCACGTTCGACTGTTTAGCTTCATTCACACATTTCCCCTACGCTTTTCTGTCCAGGGTACAAAACAGCTGTTAAGGGCTGCTAAGAATCCATAATGATCACACCTTAGTCAATGATCTTGACTGTAATTTAAAAAAAAACACAGCTATCCTGAACATTCCAAACTTTCTCTTTGTAACCAATGCCCTGGGAAAATGACATGAATACTATCAGAGAAACAGTGATTAGTTAGCTAACTTGTTACTGTCCATAAGATCTTGCATCATTTTGTGAGATGGCAGGATGTTGAAAAGGGTTTCCTACATCTCCTAGCAGTAGAACATTGAAAACTGTCTAGCCCCCCCATAACAACTTTTGACTGAGCCCGTCGTTCATCTATTCTCTTACAACGGAACAAAGATGAGACTGTAGTCTCAAGTGGCTTTTGACCAACTCTGCTCTCCTTCCCACCTAGCCGTAGCTCTCAATTACAGTCCGCTAATCCCCAGAGCAGCTAACCACGCAGCATCAGCGATTTCTCAGAGAAATTGTACTACACCACATCTGAACAGCCGCTGCCTGCACTTTACCACTCTGCCACACTTACATGTCAACCACATTTGATGTTACACTGTAGTTACTAGTCGACACATCTGTTATGATCTTGTTGATTTATATGGTACAGTATGAATGTCACCTGTGTATCGTCACTGTCGGGCAGAAACATTTTTTTTTCGTAAATTAACGCCCTACTTGATCATACATACTACAGCGTCACACAAAAGCATCAAAAGTAGCAGATCCGCAAGCTCGAAACGCGCATTTTGAGCTTGTAGATCTGCTACTTTTGCCAGTTTTTTTTTTTTATCCTGAAAAGTAACAGTTTTGGACAGTTCTGTTCCACCCGACAGAGACGATAATGTTGATGCCTTTGTCCCTAACCCTAACTAAAGCCTGATTTATGCTTGCTTTCCGGTGTATCACGCACCAAATTAATAGCAACATCTACAAGCTCACAATGCAATCGCAGCGTGGTGAGATTGAGGATCAGCTATCTCTGGTGCGTGACATGATGCACGGTCAAGTATCAACCAGGCTTAAGCCCTTGAAAATGACGTCCCTGTAACAACTGTCGGGCGATTATAGCTACACCTGCGGGTTTGTGAGTATCATGGCCAGAGTGACCATTACGATCTCCTTCAGAGGTAACCGGAACGCTCGCCCCCAAAACACACTCGCCCCCATTTTTTATCACGGACCGCTCGCCCCCAGTGGTTCTTGTATTCTTGTATTCATTTTACTGAGGTTTAGGTTAGGAATAAGTTTAGGTTAAGGCATAGTTTTACTGATATTAACTTTAGGAATAAAGTTAGGTTTAGACATGGTTTTACTGAGGTTACTTTTAGGATTAAGGTTAGATTTAGGCATAGTTTTGCTGAGTTTACATTTAGAATAAGGTTAGGTTTAGTCATAGTTTTGCTGAGTTTAGATTTAGGAATAAGGTTAAGTTTAGTCATAGTTTTTCTGAGGTTTCGTTTAGGAATAAGGTTAGGTTTAGGCATAGTTTTAACTGAGGTTACATTTTGGAATAAGGTTAGGCTTAGTCATAGTTTTGCTGAGTTTACATTTAGGAATAAGGTTAGGTTTAGGCATAGTTTTAACTAGGGATGGGCAATATTATCGATATCACGATATATCGCGATATTTTATTCCGCGATACTGTATCGATACTCCAGTATCAATATCGCGATAAAAAAAAAAAAAAAAAAAAAAGTTTTTTTTTTTATTTTTATTTTTTTTGCTTTTTCAGATACAGGCTTTATGAAAAACATTCAAAGAACCTATCACAGATCTACAGCTACTCAATATGTAGTGTATATATAAACAATATGTAGTTGTGATATATATATATATCGCAATATATCGCAATATATCGCAATATATCACAATATATCGCAATATATCGCAATATATCGCAATATATCCCAATATCGTGATACGACCCAAGTATCGTGATGCGTATCGCAATATAATCGTATCGTGACCCAAGTATCGTGATACGTATCGTATCGTGAGATTGTTGCCAATACCCATCCCTAGTTTTAACTGAGGTTACGTTTAGGAATACCTGGTGGCAACCGTTCCTAGGTCGCCGGATTTGACCCGGGGCGAGCGCGTTGTGGGGACGAGCGTTCTTGTATTCCCTTCAGACATTGGCGCTAATGCTGCTGCCACAGGAGACAAGGCTGTCCCGGCGGCAGGACAAAGTGCACAGCGTAGTGTGACAGGGACTCTTCTGACTGTGGTGAACACATCTCATCTCTCGAGCATGTTGAAAAGAACAGTCCCGGCTTATCTCAAACTATCACTGCCTCTGTCTCTCTCTCTCTCTCTCTCTCTCTCTCTCTCTCTCTCTCTCTCTCTCTCTCTCTCTCTCTGTGTCCCCACCTTTCACTTCACTCTCTCTCTATATCTCTTTATCTCTCTCGCTCCTGTGGTCTCTCACTCTCTCCGCTCAAACGCTCTCTCTGTCTCCAGGTGCAGTCACGGTGCAGCAGTAAAGAAAATATCCTTAGATCAAGTGAGTAACATCATCGCCCCTCTTGTCAAAGTGGCCTATTATTGTTTGTTGCCACACGCGTGTGTGCGCGTGTGCACGCACGCTACATGTGAATGAATACTTTTTCTCTCTGTACGTTGCAAAGTATATTCATTTGTAGAGCACAGATACAGCACCAGTGCATGCAATATGGCTCAATGCTATACATGTGCACGTCTGTGTGATAGTGTGAGCACGTTTGCACACGCGCTCGAGTGAGTGCGTGTGCATGTGCGCGTGCGTGCGTGTGTGTGTGTGTGTGTGTGTGTGTGTGTGTGACATTGCATGTTTGTATGTTGTGTGTGTGTGTGTGTGTGTGTGTGTGTGTGTGTGTGTGTGTGTGTGTGTGTGTGTGTGTGTGTGTGTGTGTGTGTGTGTGTGTGTGTGTGTGTGTGTGTGTGTGTGTGTCTGTGTGTGTCTGTGTGTGTGTGTGTGATGTCATGCCTGCGGCTGTTAAGCTTTATGATAAGCATAGGAATGTGCTGTGGAAGCATAAGAATATGTTTAAAAAGGAGAGAAATTGGGTCAAGGCAAATTCAAAGCACTGTGCCTATTCTTCGCTGTGAGGCAGAGAGAGAGAGACTGGTCGAGAGAGAGAAAGAGAGAGCGAGAGATTGGGTGAGAGAGAGAGGGAGAGAACAGAGAGAGCAAATTACACAGTAGTAACACGTTGCATTGTACCGCTTTAATGTTGGAATTATTAGAGTGATATTATTAGAAAATCATGCTGTTATCTACAGCTGTCATCACCCAACGGAGTTCAACAAGCTTCTACAAACAAACAGGGATATTTGAGTCTCTGCACAGCAGGACATCTCCTCTTGAGATGTGTGGTTGCTTTCTTTGAGTTTGCCAGATCATTCATTCCAATGACTGGGTGTGTACAATATGTTTTATGTACAGGATTATGTCTTGGTGACACGTGTATTTTATTTGAATGTATTGTTCTATCCGAGGATTATGAATGTTTGTATGTATGGGGAGATAGAGAGATGGATAGATAGATAGATAGATAGATAGATAGATAGATAGATAGATAGATAGATAGATAGATAGATAGATAGATAGATAGATAGATAGATAGATAGATAGATAGATAGATAGATAGATAGATACCTTTATTGGTCCCATGGGGGAAATTCAGGCACCAGAAGCAAAGATTTGAGTTAAAAATGTTCGGTTTTAATGGGTTAATGCCCTACTTGATAATACTACAGCGTCACACTAATTCATCAAAACAGTTCGGTCTCCGTTTTGAGCTTGTAGATCTGCTACTTTGGCTATTTTGGAATTTGAATCCTGGAAAGTAACAGTTTTGGACAAATGAGGTTTCCACCCGACAGAGACGATAATTAGTCTTCTATGGAGCTGATTAGTCTGGGTTATACAGGTGCTATTTGCCCTTGATTGCCCACAAAAAAGTTGACAATCGCACGTCAACAGCAAGTCATTTCCCTAATGATGAATCCTCCATGGATTACAGTTCTGAGAAACTGATCACAGCCGTTCAATGTTTTCCGGTGCTTTTTGATTTGAAAGATGAGAGAAATAAATGTGAAAATAATCCCTCTTGGTCCAAAACGTTGCAGCTGCATGACATGATAAACATATAAGCAGAACCTTGTTAAGCCCCTCCCACGGTAACTGAGAGTTCAGCCAAGTTGATGGCTGTGTGAACGGAGGGGTTAAGCTTGATCTCTGGAGGTCAATCTGACCCCAACCCAATCTGAGTTGGATTTCTAACTGAATCCTTTGGTTTTGATTAGCAAGTAAAACATTTTTTTTTTAATTAATTCATTTCAAGGATGAGCAAAATCCTTATTTAAAAAGTTAATCGAAAGCTCACAAACATTGTGACACAACACGTTGTGAGCTTGTAGATCACCTCTTTGTGCTATCTTTGAAGTAGGGCTTAAAGGACG
Organism: Gymnoscopelus braueri; assembly: GCF_963280865.1. Taxonomy (NCBI): domain Eukaryota; kingdom Metazoa; phylum Chordata; class Actinopteri; order Myctophiformes; family Myctophidae; genus Gymnoscopelus; species Gymnoscopelus braueri. The sequence goes on along the minus strand of NC_137616.1, from coordinate 29,476,571 downwards.
ACTTCACAAATTTTTCAACCCATCTTCATGCAATTGGTCCTGCTAATGGAGAGAGGAGGAGGGCCACCTACCGGTGACTTCATCGGATTCCCTATTGATGATGTCACTGGTAGGTGGGTTTCTGAACTGTCCACAGCCCTCCTCTGAGACGCAGACCGAGTCAACAAAAATGGCACCATATTATAATGAGCATTAGTGAGGACCAATTACATGAAGACATTTTCCAGTCAAGCTTGACCTAAGCAGTGTATACTGACTTATTGAATGGCCACCATGCCGCTGTAGGTTAACGGCAGCCTGTCTGTCCTCCCCAGGTCACAGTGCGGTGGACATCACCAAGGTGGCCAGGAGACACCGCATGTCCCCTTTCCCCCTCACCTCCATGGACAAGGCCTTCATCACTGTGCTGGAGATGACCGCCGTCCTAGGCACCGAGATCATCAACTACAGAGGTGAGGCGACGAGGCTGGGGTGTGTGTGTGTGTGTGTGTGTGTGTGTGTGTGTGTGTGTGTGTGTGTGTGTGTGTGTGTGTGTGTGTGTGTGTGTGTGTGTGTGTGTGTGTGTGTGTGTGTGTGTGTGTGTGTGTGTGTGTGTGTGTGTGTGTGTGTGTGTGCGTGTGTGCGTGTCATCTCGCGATATCTTTATTTGTTGTGTAGTGTTTATGATGAATGTCTAGGATGAGTGATTCTCTATATATTCTATTGTTCCCTTTCCCCAGTGCCGATATAAAAACAAAAACACACGTTGTCCACCAACCTCAACTATCAACCATATCCTCCATCCATTTTGCAATCCCTCTCCCTCTCCTGTTCTCCTTCCTGTATTAGAATCACCTAAAATCTGTCCTCCCGACATCCAAATGCAATCCTGTGTGTGTGTGTGTGTGTGTTCGTGTGTTCGTGTGTGTGTTGGGGGGGGGGGGGGGTCTGGAATACAATTTTGGTCCATAATCACCCAATCATTGTCTCTCCAAACTTTGATAGAAAGAAACTGCGAGCGAGTGAGTAAGCAATTTCCTTAAGGAAATGAGGCATCTTCCAACATTAACCCTGGTGTCCCGTCTGTGTTTCCTTCACTAACAATGACTGACATAGTGCAGAATCCTACCATGCATTTAGACATGCACAGAGTGGAAGAAACGATGACTATTAGATTTCTAGTGATTTACAGCAGTTGTTCTCAAAGTGGGGTTCGGGGACCCCCAGGGGTCCTTGAGGGGGTTCCAGGGGGTCCCCAGCAAAATGAGTTAATATAGGATCACAATAATTTTAACCACTTTAAAAAAATAGCAGATCTGCAAGCTCACAGAGTGTCAAGCTTGTACATCTGCTATTTATTATTTATTTATTTTTCCCCACATAAATCTTCCCTTCTGGGAGTCCCTGCATGGCACAAAACCTTTTCAGATGGGGTTCCGCGGCCAAATACATATCAATTTGGGGGTCCTTGGCATGAAAAGGTTTGAGAACCATTGATTTACAGCATGTGGTTCTCAATCATTTTCATGTCAAGGATCCCTAAATGAATACTGCATTTGGCCGTGGAGCCTCATCTGACAACATGATGTGCCAGGCACGTCACAATTCACAAAACAAGTGAAATTGGAAGTGATGACGAGAGTAAGAGAGTATTTCTAAATTGTGGTATTGCTTTATCTTACTTAGATATCTTATCTTTTCCACCACTGCAAAAAATTAAGGGATGGGTAGTGAGGTTTGTACAGTGAATTCATTACACCGGTGGTTCTCAAATTGGGGTCCAGGGACCCTCAGGGTTCCTTGAGGGAGTTGGAAAATTTACCCTTACAGGTCTGTAACTCTCAGATTCATGGGGGTCCTTGAAATGTAAAAGTCTGAGAACCACTGCATTACACCATTGTGCAGACCAATCCAACCTAGTTTTTGCCCCCACCTAGTGTCCTCAAGTGGTACATTTTGCACTATAGTGCAGTGGTTCTCAAACTTTTTCATGTCAAAATATTTTGTTCCAGGGACCCCCCAGAAGCATAGATTTAAGTTACAAATGTTCGCTTTAAAAAATATTATATTCAAAGATTTGCACAAATGTTCACGTTTTTTCAATAGCAGATCTACAAGCTCATAGCGCGGCACTCTGTGCCGCGCTATGAGCTTGTAGATCTGCTATTTTTGAATAGCCAAAGTATAAAAGGTTAAAGTGGTGTGTGGAGTTTGCATGTTCTCCCCGTGTCTCCTAGGGTAGTTAATACCCTCACAAAAACATGTAGTAATCCTGGTCACTATACCACCTCCCCCATGACAGCCGGGGCGCCTGATGGAGGGGAAGGGAACTGGTTGGAATAACGTGCTCCTTCCACGCGCTACGTCCAACCAGGGAAACTCCCCCCTGTCAGGTGACAAGAAGGTCAGTTGGCTCTCATGCATTGAAGGAAGCATGAGCTCGGCCCTGGCCTCCCTACTGTGGGGGACTGGTGTAGTGCTGGTGTAGGGCTGGTATAGCGCCCAGGATCACTTAGGAAATTGGCACCGGGTGAAAAAAAATGGGTTACAAAAATAGCGGGGAAAAAAATAATAAAAAAGTGGTTAAAATTATTGTGATGCTATATTAACACATTTTGCTGGGGACCCCACTTTGAGAACCAATGCTATAGTGTGTAACTCATTAGCAGGATGTGTGGTGTTGTGACATCTTTCAGTTTGAGGTTGCAACACTGAGTCCACATAAAGTGGTTATACTGTCTACTTCTACTGCAAGACATTTTACTGACTCTCAAACTCAGCCATGTCTCACATACGTGTCTACACACACACACACACACACACACACACACACACACCCACACACACACACACACACACACACACACACACACACACACACACACACACACACACACACACACACACACACACACACACACACACACACACACAAACGCACACACGCTTACACAATAAAGCAGCATTGTGTAACTTGCGAGAATCATCCACTCGCAACATTCATTCCCTAACCCCGAATATCAATCCTCACTATTGTATTGTAACTTGAACCCTATAGACTCTGCATAGCCAGACAATTGGTTGTCTCCGCTTGTCTCCACTTACCAATCATCTGGAAACATTTAAATACATTGTATGGGCTTTGGACGGCCGGCGAATGGCAGTGCCGGTGGCAGACCGACGCCCACTGAATGTCTCCGCCCAGATTAGGAAATCCATCCTTCTCATTGGTGCTGTAATGCAGTTACCGCCCACCTCTAGCCCACACAGAATTAGAACATCACCAACCTTATCAGTAAGAGGAGATCTCTGAAAGTCTGTCTTTGTGAGACTACTTGAACCCTTAAACCTTAATCTTAACCAGTGGTGTAAATTAACTAAGTACAGTACTGTTACTTAAGTACAATTTTGAGGTACATTTACTTTACTGGAGTATTTTCAATTTTCAATACTTTTACTTCTACTCCACTACATCTCAGAGACAAATATTGTACTTTTACTCCACTTCAATTATTTGAAAACTTTAGTTACTAGTTATTTTGTAGATTATTATTATTATTACAAAACATACATTATCCACTTCAGACCGATTTACATTTCGAGACTTTTATATTTGAAAACTTGTGAAATGGAAATTCTGCATAATGAGTACTTTCTACTTTTTCTACTTAAAGTACATTTCGATGCCAATACTCTTGTACTTTTACCCAAGTCAATTTTGAATTCCGGACTTTTACTCAAGTAAAACATTTGAGTACTTTTTCCACCACTGATCTTAACCTCTAATTACAAGCACTAAAACGGCCCCTTCTAGTGACAAAGACTCGTCAGAGTGTCTATATCCATGCCTTCATGATAAGGCAACCTCAGACATCCCGATCCCTGTCACCTCTCCCACCCCCCCGGAGGCAGTGTGACATCGGTGCCCAGCGGACAGCCATACTGTACATGGCCAGACTTTGTGGTGCCCGGAGGCAGAGTTTACAATGCAGTGGGGCTGGGGGGGGCAACCACACCCCCCTGCGGGCGCTCATCATTTATAGATCAATGATGGCGGGGGAACGGGGAGTCAAAAAGTCATATTTCTGACTCTGTGGAGGAGGAAGGAGTGTGTTACGTGCAGAATACTGAGGATCACTGCTAGAAGGAGATGGAGGGGTGGGGGGGGTATTTAGACAGCCACCCTCCTCTGATGGTTGGCAGGTGTGTGTGTGTGTGTGTGTGTGTGTGTGTGTGTGTGTGTGTGTGTGTCTGTGTCTGTGTCTGTGTGTGTGTGTGTGTGTGTGTGCGTGCGTGCGTGAGTGCGTGCGCGTGCGTACAGATTATTCAAAAGGCTAAGATCACTATGTTGTGCCTGTCATTGTGTCATTATGTAACCAATTTAAGACACGGATGTGTCTTGTAATGTTTTACAAAGCAACACCCCCCCCCCCCACCACCACCTCTGTTCTATTTCTATTCAAGTCAATGCCACAGCACATGGTTTTGTGTGTGTGTGTGTGTGTGTGTGTGTGTGTGTGTGTGTGTGTGTGTGTGTGTGTGTGTGTGTGTGTGTGTGTGTGTGTGTGTGTGTGTGTGTGTGTGTGTGTGTGTGTGTGTGTGTGTGTGTGTGTGTGTGCCTCATGTACTCATTCATAGCAAAGCTTAGATCTTCACATTAACACCAACATAATCACAGCACAAAGACCCACAGAGATGCAATTGTGTTGCTGTCGGGCAAGAAAACTCTTATCTCCCATATTTTAATGTGGAGAGGTGTGTTATGTATTTTGTCTTTCTCTCCCGCTGTAGATGGAATGGGTCGAGTCCTGGCTCAGGACGTTTATGCCAAAGATAACCTGCCACCCTTCCCCGCTTCTGTCAAGGATGGTTATGCTGTGAGAGGTAGGCATCAGACTGTCTCTCCATCAATGTCTCACTCCTCTCCATGTGTGTTTATTCTGTGTAGCCAGAGCCCCAAATGCTCCAAGCAAATTATTCACACACACACACACACACACACACACACACACACACACACACACACACACACACACACACACACACACACACACACACACACACACACAGTTTCAGTCACACATTTGCAGGGTTTTTATTTTATTTGTTTATTGGATTTTAACAGAAACATTCATTGCATACATATCGACAACATATAGCATTGCTTTGCCTCATATAGATTCCAATTAAGAAAAAACAGTAACATGACAAGTTTGTTTTTGTATTTTTTCCCCCCCAAATGAAAAACAGAAAGGACACGAGTCTTACAAGACAAAAGTGAAATAAGATACAAAGAAAAAGAAAAACAACAACCATACACAAAACCAAAAACAGGAACTTAAAAAAAAAACACACACATCAGTCAGCTGAACCATATAATCTATAGTGCAATCCACAAGACAGCATTTGCAGCGTTATTAAATCTTACTTTCATTTCAGCGGCTGACGGCCCAGGTGACCGCTTCATCATTGGGGAGTCCCAGGCTGGAGAACAGGTCCTCACACACACACACACACACACACACACACACACACACACACACACACACACACACACACACACACACACACACACACACACACACACACACACACACACACACACAAACGCTCTCATTCCCTCTCTTCCTTCCTCCAACTCACACACAAACATGCACACGCGGCAGACCTTCAAACTGCCATGCAGCTTGTACAGCACTGTATACATACCCACAATGACTGCGTCACACACAAGATCGATGCCTCTGACAGACCACAGTTCATCAGGGACGCCTTTTGAGTGACGTTCACTCTCGTCCTCCTTCAAGCGCCGAGAATTATTTGCACATAGCGCTGCTGACCCACATTTGTTACAGGACTGAGTTGGGTGCCAGTAAGACTTCTAAATATACGCTGTTTGTTAACCCATTAAGACCGGGAAAGCGTCTGTCATTTTAGATTTTAACCACTTTAACCATGCCGCGCTATGAGCTTGTAGATCTGCAAAAGAAAATTTTAATCATGAAAAAAAATTCAAATCTTTCAATATATATTTTTTTAAGCGAACTTCCTAACTCAAATCCTTGCTTCTGGGGATTTTACAAATGTCTTCTAACAGTTTTTTTTTTTTTTTACTTATGTTGCTATAATCAGTGGTTCTCAAACGTTTTCATGACAAGGACCCCCAAAATGATATGTATTTGGCCGCGGACCCCCATCTCAAAATATGTTGTTCCAGGGACCCTCAGAAGCACAGAGTTCGCTTTAAAGCATTTTTTTTCTCCAAAGATTTGTACACATTTTAACGATTACTAAAAAAAAAATAGCAGATCTACATATGAGCTTGTATATCTGCTATTTTTGAATAGCCAAAGAAATCTTAAAATGACACGGATAAGTTCCCAGTCTTAGTGGATTAATGGCCCCACAAAGCATGGCTAGAAAGAGAGGTTCTGCTCCTTTTCTGCCACAGAGACGTATTGATGCTTGTTGGATCCCTCTGCTTCAAGTTAAAATCGCACACGCACATATGCCTGATTTATATTTGGTTGTGCACCGTGTGGTGTGCTGAAAATAGCTGATCGACAAGCTCACAACTCCTCGCGCTTGTAGATCTGCTGTTTTCTGTGCGTGAAAGCAGCGCACGTGACCAAGAATGAATCAGGCTTTACAGTACACACATAGCATTAGATTCACACAATGCTCCGACAGAGAGAGGAAGAAAGCCACCCTTAAGCTTTAAGACTTTGCTGCTTGACTGTGTCTTTCAACGAAAATGACTCGGATTTGTTGACACATGTAAATTAAGCTTTACACTGACACTGAGCCCTTTGTAAAACAGCTGGGCTGCCCAAGACAGACACACACACACACACACACACACAAAATGATATGTCCAAAACTATCACTTTTCAGGATTCAAATTCAAAAACAGCAAAAGTAGCCGATCGACAAGCTCGATCTGGTATGTTAACCCATTAAGACCTGAGAAGATTCTAGAAATGTCTTCTAAATCCTAACAGTTTTTTGAAAAAAATCTAAAAAAAATATTTTCGAGATTTTTCAAAAATAGCAGATATACAAGCTCGTAGCGCGGCACTCGGTGCCGCGCTATGAGCTTGTATATCTGCTATTTTTGAATAGCCTAAAGAAATCTAAAAGTGACACAGATGCGTTCCAGGTATCAATGGGTTAATGTAAGTCCACCATTTTACACACAAAAGCGGATGACACAAATGTCAAACAGTATGTACATGTATGACGTGTGTGTCTCTGTCTGTGTAGCCCACTCACACAGTGATGCCTGGCCAGGTGATGAGAGTGACGACGGGGGCCCCCATCCCCTGTGGGGCCGACGCTGTGGTCCAGGTGGAAGACACAGAGCTGCTCCGCGAGTCTGAGGATGTGAGTCACACAGCAGCTCTCTACTCTGGGCAGGAAAGACGGTCACACGATCAATCAGTTTAAGCCAGTTCATTCAGAAAGAAATGAAGAGGTTGAGGTATTTTCTAACATCTGGAAGTTCATACAAGCACTCGCACTGAACTGAGAGTGGACTGAGCCGAAATCCGTGTTCAAAGGTTCTGAGTGTAAACAGCAGGAAACAGCGAACACACTCCATGTTCACTGTAACTATTGATTATTTTCTTAGTGATTATTCTGTCAATAACTTTTTTGATTAATTGAATACTCGAGAAGTGTGTTTTTTGATCATTTGTAAAAAAATATATATATCAAGATTCTAAAAAAAATCTACTAGATTTTGACTAATTGCCCCTAACTCTATTTAACAACTTATCGTACAACAGACTCACATGAAACTAGTAAAAATAGCCGATCTATGTTTTGCACTGCGACGCATGTTGAGCTTGTAGGTCTGCAATTAATTGAACTAATTGATTTAATCAACTATAAAAAAGAATCCATAATTGATTTGAATAAAAATTATGCATTTCTTCATGCAAAACTTTTTTGAAAGTAAAAAAAAAATGAAAATAGCTGCAATCCTAGTTCACCTCTGTGTTCACAGCGAACATCTCTGCATTCACTGATGAATGTGACATAATGTTTGTGGTTCTCAGGGCACAGAGGAGCTGGAGGTACGGATCCTAGTACAAGCACGCCCAGGACAGGACATCAGGTTAGTGCAGCTGCTTTTACAACGTTTTGTACCCGAGGCACACCAAAGGGCAAGTCAAAATCTCACACCTATATTCTCATCCGTGCAAAATATTTTTTTTTTGTAAATTAACGCCCCTACTTGGTCATACTGATGTGCTGCTTTTTCTATTTTTGAATTTGAATCCTGAAAGGTATAGGTTTTGGACATATGAGGTTTCCACTTGACGATATCTGAATAACTGTATAATTACAGTTATAATAACTCAAAATGCAATCATGATACATTATAAACCATTTTATAATGACACTTTCTATGCATGTCAATTCGCATAGTTGTAAGTCGTTATAATCATGTTATAATGCTTTATAATCACCCTTATAATGCATTGTAATCACTGTTAAAATGCATTATACTGTTATTATAAGTCACTATAAGTGGTCATTTGTTGCTTTAAAAGAATATAGAGACAATTATAATGATTTACCTTATATAAGTCATTATAGAATGCTTTATAATGTGTTATGATTATTGTTATAAAGCATAATGAGCATTAAAGTTATTATAACTATAATTATACAGTATTATAAGTAGATTATAACACATTATAAGTATGTTTATAATGCATCATAGACATGGGATACGTAGCAAGTGTTACAGATAATTCATAGCTTTTTGTACAGGTGTATACAGTATATTGCAATAATAATGTGTGGTTGTCACAAAATCCAAAGGCACACCTGGACCAGTGTGCCTTGGTAACCTGACCAGTTTGAACAAGCTTGCATCACATTTGTTTCACACGCTACTTCCATCTGGGACCCCGGTAGCAGAATCGATGCAAGACGGCGATCCCTTTTTTCATGCTACTTGGCAGGTGATTGGATGGGACCGCCTGTCTATCACCGTCTATCAACCAATCATATTTATTGACGTGTCTACATGACGTATAGTACCTGCGCCAGCAGTAGTTCTTTTGTATACTATTCAACCATGATGAATCGTGAAAGAACTACAACGCAATAAGTGCTTCTCGATGGCCCCTCGGTCTCGCCAAGATCCCGCCCCTAGCAGCCGCTGATTGGTTAGCACCAGCCGTGGCGCTGAGTATCTCTACTCTCTGAGCGAGCCCAGATGGATGTTGTATTGTGAACCTGTGAAGTCAATACCGCCCCCATCTGGCGGTGTTAGTGTCCTGGATTCTACTAGAATTCAGAATCAGTATAAAAGACAAACAAAAAACAAATTGAAATTGATGTGGTTGTGAGTTATGAAAACAATTATATTCACGTATGAATATTTCTGCATGATAGATATTGACTGACAAACAATCCATAATTACCTGACAAAGTCCAGCTTTGTTTGGACCGTTGAACCGTGTCTTGGGAATAATACTTAACCTTTATTCAACATTGACTTTTAGTTTCTACACCAGTGATAAAATTCTATTTAGGGTGCATCCAATGTTTCCTCTGTCTGAAGACTTGTGAGTGGTATTCTCTTCCTCTTATTCTGACACTGTTGTATGCAACACAGTATATACACCAGGCTTTAAGCGTCCATCTCTCCCGCCCCGCCCCAGGCCTATCGGTCATGACATTAAGCGTGGGGAGTGCGTGCTGGCCAAGGGAACACATATGGGTCCATCTGAGATCGGTCTCCTCGCCACGGTAGGAGTCACAGAGGTGGAGGTTCAGAAGTTCCCTGTGGTGGCTGTCATGTCCACGGGCAACGAGGTGAGAGATCGCCGTAGCACTAATGAACAGTTATGCATGTATTTTTTATCTTTATCTTTATTTTATTTTTTAAAGTTTTTATTTTTGTTTTGTATTTATAATTTTATTTATTTATTTAAATGTAGTTGTATTTTTTGATGTTAGATTTCTTTGGCTGTAGGGGTTACCTGCCAAATTATATCTCATAAAATGTTGCTATTGTGAATCGTAATTGCAATAATATATGTTTTTACATTCCTGCTAGCAATCGCTTTGTCAGACTTTTCAAGGTGTTTTCAAATAGTGGATGTATCATTGCTATATTTGGAGCCTTTTATTCAGCATATTTCATTCTGACATTTTGTTCTGTGAGAATTGATTTGATGAAAGAGGGAAAATACATCAAGGGAAACAAGTTGAGATGGCCAGAATGTTCATTGATGTCTCATTTTTAGCTGTGTGTGATGCCAGTGATTGTAGATAACATGTCATAACATATGTGGCATACGTTCAGTTGAAGAACGCGGGTGCGTCGACTTTTAGGAACGTGTCCAAGTGTTTAAGTACAGTATAAGGTTTCCGTACAGCCTACAGTACATGCAGTAAAGACAGACACGTGTGTGTGTGTGTGTGTGTGTGTGTGTGTGTGTGTGTGTGTGTGTGTGTGTGTGTGTGTGTGTGCGTGTGCGTGTGCGTGCACACGCACAGCAAATATTGCTGCAATATTAGATATGCAGTTCAGCATTAATTTTACTTTTGTTTCTAAATGCATGGTGTTGTTTGGTTTAATGGTTGAATTGGAGCTCCCCATTGGAACACATTGAAGTTCTTTTTTGTACTGTATAATCACAAAACCCTCTGCAATGCTACGCCTGAGAGGTTTAAAGGGAGTGTAAGTGATATTCTTTTGTTAAAATAAGTGTTATATAGTTCTATATTCCAAATGTAATAATTGCTACAGTGTGTTTGTTCAGTAACAGTGGTCTCCCCGTCTCTCCAGCTCTTTAGTAAACAGAAAATATATTTCAAGGTCCGGGTAGCAATTTAAAAAAAGAGCATACAAAATTGGAAATGGAAGACTATAAAACTGAAGTTGACAAATGGGTTCTCTTTCCTGATTGTATAGAATTGGTAACCCACCTCAAAAAATATTTTCTGTTTAATAAAGAGCTGGAGAGACGGAGAGACCCCTGTTACTGAACAAACACTCCATAGCAATTAAATAAGAAAAAGAGGTTGCGCATCAACAATGGGTTTTCTCAGTGGAGTGCTAGACCCAAAATCCAGTATACATATAAAAGGTAGGAATTGAAAAATCCCCAATCCCCAAAAGGTAGCACATCCAAAATTTCAAATCAATGGAGGACAAAGTACTCACATTTCCGCTTTTTACTGTTTTTGTTTTTGTTTTACTCCATAGCAATTATTACTATCAGAATATACTGTAGATCTTTAACCTTTTAACAAAACCCTTTTTGTTTTAACCAAAAATTATTACTTACAGCACCTTGTAGCTGTATCGAATTTTCTAATTTCCCCATTACAATGGTATTTCTGATGCCAGGATCATTGCCAGTTAGATTGAAGTTGCTGAACAGATGTGTTGCAAATAACCACACCATGTATCAAATCATTATTTGTGTTACTTTCTTGCAGTACCATATACATTAGGTGTCCTCTGATAAGTTTGCAGATACGTGTTATGTCTGCATTGTATGGCTCCTGATTGTATTCACCTATATAGCAATTTACAAATTATATGATTTAATCCTTGAAGCCAGTCAAAAACAATACACTCATGATTATTTGCAAATGCTAATTAACCCATATTTGGTATAACCCCTGAACTAGCTCCATGGAAGCAAAGGGAGGCTATAAAGTTATAGTAGTGGATATATTTCTTCTTTTTTTAAATGTTTGTCCTTTGTGCTAGCTGCTAAATCCAGAGGATGACCTCCACCCTGGGAAAATCCGGGACAGCAATCGCTCCACCTTGCTAGCCACCATCCAGGAGCACGGCTACCCCACCATCAACTTGGGCATTGTGGGAGACAAGTATGCGTTAGTGCAACTCCTGTTCCTGTACACACCGTCTATCGTTGCTGTCGGGCTGAAACCTCCTATCTCCATTCTCCATTTTTTAACTTTTTTCGTAAATGAAAGCCCTACTTGATCATACAGTACTACAGCGTCACACAGACGCATCGAAAGTAGCAGATCTGCAAGCTTGAAACACGGTGCGAAGCGACGCGTTTTGAGCTTGTAGATCTGTTACTTTTTGAACAGTTTTTTGAACAGTTTTGGACTTATGAGGTTTCCATCTGACAGAGACGCTCTCCTGTTTCCACTCCCAAACGTGCTCTCTTATGTTCGTTATCCACCATCTTCTGTCTTTTGCACCTTTGAAATGTGTGTGTGTGTGTGTGTGTGTGTGTGTGTGTGTGTGTGTGTGTGTGTGTGTGTGTGTGTGTGTGTGTGTGTGCGCACACGTGCGTACACGCGCGCGTGCACGTGCCTGTGTCCGTGCGTGTGTGTGTGTGTGTGTGTCCAACAGCCCCGATGACCTCCTCAACGCTCTGAATGAAGGGATCAGCCGTGCTGATGTCATCATCACCTCAGGAGGAGTGTCAATGGGAGAGAAGGTATTGTATGATGACAGACACACACACCCACAGACAGCCCTGCGCTTTGCTGACACACGCTGGTAGAAGTGAGGAACTTCAGTAGTGATCTTACACACTGAAGTGTCACAATGTAAAATAGTGTCTGCACTTGTATACTGTTGTGCTCATATGTGATTAGATCTCTTTATTTTGTCAGGACTATCTGAAACAGGTGCTGGATATTGATCTTCACGCTCAGATCCACTTTGGCCGGGTTTTCATGAAACCAGGGTAAGATAATAAACTACGAAAATAAGAAGAGTCACAAAGTTCTTAACAAAGAACACAACATCAATAAATAAAAGGGTTAATGAAAAAAAAAGTAAAATGTATCTTTAAGAGGTGCTTTGGGTACAATAAGGGACTATCTACAGTGAGGGATTATCTACAAATAACATTCTACAAATTGACCCCGAAGGGGTATTCTTTCTTTTTATATTTTGAGGGTATTATGAGCCTTTACCACTCTGGACTATTGAGTCGCCCGGAAGTTTGTTTCCTAATAATGACAGCCTCACATTATTCCTCTTATTACACAGCTAGTTATGACTAACGGTCTGTTATTCAGAACAAAGGCCCAGTGTTTCCGATATATGCATTCAGCAGTGGTGCCCCGCTGCTCCTGAAATATGACGGCCGTCAGCCACTATATTTTTATGTAAATTGTTATTATTATTATATATCGTTGCTGTCGGGCAGAAACCTTGTATATTATATTTAAACTTTTTGTGTTTTTTCTGTCTCCGTCTTATGTCTTCATAAACCAAAGTTATATTATTTGGAGTACGGACGCTTTATGTCCAGTTACACACTTGTAAGGGGAGGAGAGGACACGACTCTGTCCAGACCCATTGAAAGAGTTACAAGACTCTCTTTGATCTTGCCGTGACACGTTCACATTATTTCAGCATTTTTCTTGTTCTTGTTGTTATCTCTGAGCACACAGAAACAAATTCAGAATGAATGTCTTTCTTCTCTTTTTCTTTTTCAGTCTACCAACAACATTTGCCACCTTGGACATGGATGGTGCTCGCAAACTTATCTTTGCCCTCCCAGGTAGTGTGTGAAGTTGAGAGAAAGAGTGAATTCTGTCTGTCTACTTCTGAAGAGAGGTTATTCACCCATTGTTCTCTCCTCGCTCTCCATATCTCTCTCTCTCTCTCTCTGTCTATCTCTCCATCTCTACGTGTCCATCTGTGCCAGGTAATCCCGTGTCCGCTGTTGTCACCTGTAACCTCTTTGTCATCCCTGCTCTGAGGAAAATGCAGGGGATTCTGGACCCGAGGCCAACCATTATCAAAGCGAGGGTAGGCCCGCAGAAAATGATCACCATGTACCATACAAAACACAAAGTCAAAATGTGATGGATCTTTGGAAAACGATGATCCGGATTAAAGGTTAGAGAAGAGAGTAGAGCCCGCATCCTGTATGTACACCTTTATTTGACAACGGTTCAATCCTCTGTGTATCTTTATCAAAGGGGTACATATGGAGTTTGTAGTGTGTGGGCTCCTCTTCTCTTTTCTCCGCTGACGTTTGCCTAGCCGAACACCTATGTTTGTGGTGTACGTATAATTGTTTTCTTCATTTGATTTAAAGGTTAAACATAAGGTCTCCTGTGAAGTCGTTTTGGGGCTAATGCTTGGCTTACATTCGCCGCTATGACCTGTTCTGCCTCTGAAGCTTGGCAAGTAATTAAAAAAGGGGTAGATTTGATTCTGAGAGAAGTGTGTGATATATCATCATTGTGCGCTATGATGACACTTTGACTATTCTCTCCCAGAGCAACTGACCCTTTCCTTTCTGACAAGTAGCAAATTCTGAGAAAGCCAGAGAAGAGATAAAGGAGTGATGCAAGAGGAAATAGGAAATTCTTGGAAGTATTTGCAATTCTGTTTTTACGTCAAAGTGCATAATCGTACATGAGGCTACAGTATGGTATTTAAACTCTAAAAGTTCACAAATGTACATGCTGCCCCTCTCCATCTCAGGTTCTAGCCAAGGAGGTTGACAAGAGAAGAGGTCATGGTTGTCATATCCTGTATAGCACATGTGTAGTTTAAACTCATGTAACATCGCATCTCTCCAGTTATATTGCGCATGTGTTATTCCCGTTTTTCGCAGAATATGACAGTCGTGACATCTGGTTCAACCTCCATGGTGCTATCCAGGATACTGTGATGCTTCTTCATTAGAATTTTTATTGGAAGAGGGAGAGGACTAATCTTGAGCCATTACTGCCACTTAGTGGTGAGATTGATGGCGTTGAAAGTAGACATTGCCAGATGCAGTAATATCGCTCAGATCTGGTGGTAATAAGACCCAGGTCAAATTATATTGGCATAATATTTCTCAGAATTGAGAGGAAAGCATTAGTCAATTTAGCACACTTTTTCTTTGCAATTGGTTGACTTCTTGACATTATCTAAATATATAAAAGCCACTCGTCTAGTATTCCAAGTAGCTAAAAACTGCATGACTTTCCAGGTAGCGATATGCAATGTAAGAAAAGTCAATACTCCCAAGTCCAGTGTAAGAGGAGACCATTTCAATCAGGTTGAATAACTATTGCCGCAAGTGGCAGATGTACACATGGTGAAATTCCAACACGTCATAAGGATTCACACATTCCTATCCGTTATGATTTCTTTGCAGTTGTCTTGTGATGTGAAGCTAGACCCTCGCCCTGAATACCACCGCTGCATTCTGACATGGCATCACCAGGAGCCTCTGCCGTGGGCACAGAGCACAGGTACTCACACAGAATCAGTGCACTGTACCATTTTTTATATACAATTCCATATACAATTTATATACAGGTCCACAGAGTTACTACAGGGGGGCCTCCAATTCTTTGTGCGATAGGATAATGTTGTTACATTAACCACTTGAACCCTATAACATCCCTATTCTAAGGAGAACAAAAATAGCAGATCTACAAGCTCTAGATCGCTAGATCTACAAGCTCACAACGCCTCGCACTGCGAGGCGTTGTGAGCTTGTAGATCAGCTATTTTTGGCAAAGAGAGGGAAAAAAGAGCAGACTAAGTACAGAGTGAAAGGTCAAGTTTACTAAGTATTGATGGTTTAAGTGGTTAGATGTCTGAAAATACACATTAACAGGAATCTAACATACACTGATGATCTAGTGCTGTCAAACAAGTCTTTGAAGCTATCTATGAAATCTATGAAAAAGTTGAATCTGCAACACAATTTTACACAATACTTAGTGGGGTCCCTGCTTCATCTCTTTCTCAGATAGGGGGTCCTTGGGCTGGAAAACGCTGAAGACCCCTGATTTAGGCATTTAGCAGAGTGACTTACAAGTGCAATATCAGAGTAAATGGAATGAACCCTTCTCAAGAAACAACAGGGTAAATAGTAACATAAGTAGAGTGCAAAGAGAATAATGTAGTGATTCAAAGAAACTATTATACCAGGTGAACATCAATCCTAGCATCTGTCTAAACAATATGCTTTCTAAATAACATTATTAACATTTTTGGTCAGGCAAAACAAATAAATAACAAACACATGAACAAATAAACAACATATCTGTATGGTATGAGGAGAGAGGATTGCTACATTACTCTCTGTGTCACCTATTCTGATTGGTGAATTAAGGCATTCTGTCTTTCTGTGGTCTGTTATTTCTGAACAACAGACTGCTGCTCTGCCTCTGGCTATAGTGTTTACCTTGCTATGTATGAATGCAGTGTTAATCATACTGTAGAATCTAATGGACTATTTGTTTTTTTCAGCGGAAGCTTGTAAGCTATTAATAAAATTACTTTTAAATCAATATTTTGTGTCAAATTATTGATTGGGTAACCAGTAGTATAGTAAGTGTTATAATGTACAACGAATGGGGTCCTGCTTCACCCTGAAGGTATTTATTTTGCAGTGATCAGTTTCTCGCCATCGTCTCAGCAATACAAAAAAAAAACGTGGTAGTTTACACACATTTGCACATTGAGGACCACAATGGAAATAATCTCTTGAGCTTTTTTTGTGTGATATGCACAGATATGCACAAATATACTGTATGTTCATGAAATCAATCAATTCATGTTCTAACCCTGAGAGTGTGCAAATGTAACCAATTGGACAATTACTGGTCCAATTGGTTACATTTTCGTAAACTCTCAGAGTTACATTAACACCACACTGGGCAAGACCTAGCCGGTTGAGTGTCTAAACGGAAGTACCGGAATTTGGCGGAAGTACCGCCCAAGGAAATTTTATTGACGCTTTACAAATCTGTTTCTCCGTGAATGAGTGTTGAGATTGGTCGAAATCTCTATCGTTTCCGGGGGAAATACGTACGACAGAAGTCCCGCCCCTATAGACACTCTCTGCTTTAGGTCGCGACCAGGCTTTTCTCTTCGCAGATGAGTAAGGCTGGGAATGAGGCTACATTAACACTGAGGATTTGTGTCCTGTGCATAGTGAACATTTCCCTGACTGGCATGGCATTGGCACAACACTAACATGATAAATTTTTGTCCTTTCTGCATGGATTAAAGTTCTCAGTCACCATGACTGATTTTAGTCATTTGGATTCCATAGAACCCAGCATGTCTTCTATGGAAGTACGTCATGCACCGAAAATAGCCAATCTGCAAGCTCACAATGCGTCGCAGCGCGACGCATTGTGAGCATGTTAATTGGCTTTTTTCAGTTATTATTTGAAGACTATAGAACATTTAGCAATAGAATACATCTTCTTCTATAAAACCCTAATGGTCTGTGATATTTCATAAATGCAAAGCATAAAGCCTCAATATTACAAATACATCATTTTACCAATTGTTTTGGAAACAGCGGTAGTGTGAGGGACTGCTTTCTGCTGTGAGGACTTGGCCCTAACAAACATTTTCTTTTGAGATTGTATTTTGCTTTAATTCATGCTTCAGTCTTCACCACCTGTTGTGGTGCGAATACCATAAACTTCTTTACTTTTCAATAAAAATGTATTCATTGCCTATATGTTTGACAATACTAAATTTAAGGGAAAATGGAGGTTGAACAATATGTTGGGCATGTCAAGTCAAGATTAATAAAGATGAATCAATCCTGATAATTAGGGATGACACTAGGGATGACAATGGTCACTGTCCTATTGTCCTAAAGTGCTGAAAAAAAATGTTTTTCTTTCTCCACAACTATCTTCAACACCACCTATCTTATCCCCTGCAGGGAACCAGGTGAGCAGCCGGCTGATGAGCATGCGTAGCGCTAACGGGCTCCTGATGCTACCTCCAAAAACAGAGCAATACGTGGAGCTGCACAAGGGCGAGGTGGTCGACGTCATGGTTATCGGACGGCTATGATGTCATCGTCGAGGGACGGAGAGTTGGCTTCACATAGGAGAGGGTTGGAATGGGTTCACGGTGCATGTCCACATATCATTGACTATTCTGTAATATGCAACGGCACAGCTAGTTTTTATTGATTTGGATAACGTTGAGGTATTAGTCAACATCTTGATCACAAAACCTAGATACATATGGGGGGGAAAAAAACTAATTTAAAAAGATTATAGTATTTCAAACAAAGAAAAATATAACTTTTAATGAAAAAAAATCTAATTATAAAAAGAGATTTATTCTGTAATATATTATTATGATTATTCTTATTATTCTTATCATTATTATTCTTATTATCATTATTATATTAAGGCAACTTCGTTCCTTTCATTGCAATTGCTTTGTGTGTTCAATGCTAGACCTTATCTATAGCAGTAGCATTTTAATAGACAGCTGTAGGTGCCTGCCAGGACAAAAAAAAGAAAAAAGAAATTATACTTTTCTCATCTTTAGTGGAAAAAAATAATCTGTTATTTTGTTTTTTTAAATGAAGAAAACTTTGAGGAGAACTCGGGATTCCCCACGCTGCTCGGCTAAAGAGGAAGGCAGGTGGGGAGGAGGGGGGGCACCTCTGAGCCACTTCCTTCTATATTTTGAGCACCCCCGTCAAGGTGACACTTCAGTTTTTTCTCTCATTAGTATGCATCATAATGGCTTCACACCGAGCTTTGCTTGTTGTTTATCTTGTGAGTCTTGTTTATGTGCGCAGTGCCAAAATGCCTGGGCAGGGGAGAGGTGGTGCTTGGAGAAGATGTGGGCATGCACGCCAACCGGTCTGCCTAGACCCTGTGGGTCAAACACATGACCCACAGGGTCTCAGCGGGCTGGAGCGGCTCCAATCTGCCCTAGACCCTGAGGGCGGGCATGCCCCAAGTCTGCCCTAGACCCTGTGGGCGGGCACGCTCCAGTCTGCCCACTGTGCCCAGACCCTGAAGCTTCCTAATGCTCGACTTATACTCCCGTCCCGCTACGGTGGCACTCGCCGAAAACAGCAGCAATATGTGAGCTTGCAGATTGCCTGTTTCCGGCGAGCGACGCCGTCGTCGTACAACGAAGTATATGTCGGGCTTTATATTCACGGTGACCGGGTGTAAAACTTTCGCTCCCGACCCCAACCCCCCACCCACCCCCCCCACAACCCCCAGGGGCGAGAGCCCAAACCTGGGAAAATAATCTTTTATTTGATCAACTACTGAAAATAAAGAGAGAAAAAAGAAACAGCTTCTTTAAGTGCTGACAGCCTTTTTAACCAACTTCACAAAAAATGTACAGAAAAAAAAAATATGAACCATATTGTACAGATATATGTGACCAGCACTCCTAAGGAAATTATTAAGCAATGAGGAGACATTGAACAACGCTGTACTATAACATTTTCTGTAATGATATGAAACTGATGAAAGACACTAAGATATAATAAAAATCCTTGATCATTATGTAAAAAAAAAAAGTTCTTGTTGGTTTTCCTTTTTTAATAAAATATATCAAAAAGAAAAGCAGTGATTTTGTTCTTTGGTGCATAAGTCTAATGGTTGAAAACTGTGCTAATGGAAGGTTTAACCACATCAACCCTATTTAGTTACTACTTTGTCAATCAGCAAAAATAGCCAATCTACAATGTGTTGCAACGCAACTCGCTGTGAACTTGATTCTGCTATTTCTGCAGAATATTCTGACATGCCCAGCATAGGGATGACAGGGTTTATGTGGGTTCAATTCCCATGAGCAAGGCATGAGATGCTCACTGACCATCAGTTGAAGTTGCAGTATATTATTTTTATATATATTATTGCTTAGTAGTTAGTACCTTACTTGTACTGTATTATAACTTCCATTACCGTACTTGCATTATAGGCTACATTGTGTTATGTTGGACTTTGTTGGCACAGTCTGGCAGAGACAGCCACACCAACATTTCACTGCACATACAGTACGTACGTATGTACAGTACAGTATGTAGAACCGTACTTGAATCTTGCATCCATGAAGCAAAAGCCCTATTAATAATAAGGCTCGATTTTATCGATACGAAGCACTGGCGGCGCGTTGTATTTAACAATTTCAAGAAGAAAAAAGAGAAAGAGGGGTTTAATTGCTTTTCCATTACATATCGCTACACTTGGTTTATCGATAAATGTGTGTATTCTCTGTGTTCATGTCAAGGTGTGCGTTTGTTACACCCCTACTTATTATGAATGATTACGAAATTCTTATCAGGGGGGGGGCAGTGGATCAGGAGGTAGAGCGACCCCTTGGGAAGCGATCCTGCCGGGCTCCCAAAGAGTTAGTGTTGAAGTGTCCTTGAGCAAGACACTGAACCCCTAATTGCTTCCGATGAGCAGGTTGGTGCCTTGCATGGTTTCCTCTGCTGTCGGTGTATCATGAATGTGTGTGAATGTAATGCACATTGTAAAGCGTTTTGGATAAATGTGCTATATAAATGCACCATTTATTATAGATTTTATTTTTAAACTGTGTTCCTCTTTCCTTTAAACGGTGTTCCGCTTTCCTTTAAACAGTGTTCCGCTTTCCTTTAAGGATCCAACATGCATGCACGTACAGGACAGGGCCTTAATGAGGAAAAGAGGTTAAGCGCAGAAGGTTTCAGAGAGGATTACTCTCAGAGAAAATACAGGAGAAAAAAAGGCTGCTGGAAGCTTTAGTGAAGATACTTCTGAGGCTGCCTGAGATTTAAGCAGCTTCAGTTCTGCTCTGCCAGGTGAGATGACAGAATATATCCCATTAAATTGGAAATGATGAAACAGCCATATAGTCAGTGACAAGCATCTATTCAGTTACACTACACATCTCTGAGTATGGATGATAATACAGTGAATAAAATTGGATCAGTATGAATGTTCTATAAAAAAAGGGAAAATGAACAGTTCTTCAAAGGAAACGTTGTGTGTGTGTGTGTGTGTGTGTGTGTGTGTGTGTGTGTGTGTGTGTGTGTGTGTGTGTGTGTGTGTGTGTGTGTGTGTGTGTGTGCGTGCATGGGCATGTGCGCGGTGCGTGGGCATGTGCGCATGCGTGTATGGAAGGCCTACAGCAGCCTACAATACATGCATTTATTTATTTTCTATGTCGTTGACTCGTCCGTAGGATAAATTGGACTGGTATCTCTACCGGTATGCCTACTATTATGCCACCAAAATGTGGAATACCCTACCAACAGCCATCAAAAAGTGTGACTCCCTACCCTCCTTCAAAACCGCCATAAAAGAGCACCTGTAATTGATAATGTATTGATATTGCATAGTTGGCACAAAATATTTTGTGATGGGGGTCCACAACCAAATACATATTAATGTGGGGATCCTTAGAAGCACTGGGATAGATAGCCTAGTAATATAGATATATATATATATAAGCCAATGTCTTATAAGATATCTAAGTAAACAGTTTTATTCCACCATCTAATTCAACCCAAAAGGCCATGGGAACAAATCTAAATTCAACCACAGTTCAACTGGTTTCCATTCAACTTCTACCTTTCAGAATAATAATGCAGTGTTGGAAATTATTAGAACAATCAAGAAATCATCATAAACTTGTAAAGAATGGTATGCCCTGTATCAGTAATTCTCACGGTGGGGTACTTGAGAAGGTGCCAGGAGGTCCCTATGGAAATATTATCACAATTTCTTCGGTGGCTACAGGAGAAAGAATGACAATTCAATTCAGACCATAAGTTTCTCTTTGCCCGCCTACAGTGGGCTCCGGGGACCTCCAGGGGTCCTTGGGGGCGTTTCAGGGGGTCCCCAGCTAAATTTGTTAATATAGCATCAAAATCACTTTATCCTTTTATAAGTTGGCTATTCAAAAATAGCAGATGTACAAGCTGAGCTTGTACATCCGCTATTTTTGAATATTTCTGAAAAATCTCAAAAACTCTTCAGGGGGTCCTTCGCACAAATACATGTCAATTTGGGGGTCCTGGACATGAAAAGGTTTGAGAACCACTGCCATAGAGCAGTGGTTCCCAAACGATTTAGCTCAAGACCGAAAAGAGAAATTTGCGCTGCATTGTGAGTTTGTAGATCGTTTTTTCACTACTTCTTAAACATTAGTTTTCTAATTTATGGAATTTCTTTTATTTTTCTTTTATTTCTTCATGAAATTACTGAAAAAAATAATTGAATTCGTTTTTAATTAATGGGGGGAAAAAAATATTTTTCGGGAATGTTTTTAGAAAATGTTTTGAAATAATAATAATTAAAAAATAAATGTAGGAAACAAAAATAATAAACGGACCCATAACAATGTGTGTGCGACCCACAAATGGGTCCCGACCCGGTGTTTGGGGAATCAGTGATAACACAAATACTTCAGCTGACCACCATCGTATCCGTGGCGCTGTGGAGCCGCAGAGTTGCCAAGGAGATGACTCAAACTCCAGACGCAGTTTACCGCAACGGCTTCGAACTGTCCCGACGGTCCTTCCTCTACCACCAACTCAAAGAAGAGGCTAAAGCACGGTCATGTGAAAGAGAGGGAGAGAGAGAGAGAGAGGTATTATGCCATTCGTCTTCTGTTAGTGAAAATAAAATAAAATAAACTGTTTTGTGAAACCTTGGGAAACACGGGAGGAATGTCTGCTACTTCTCCAAGGCTCTGAGCGGTGAGTATGTGCTCTGCTAGGTAGATGCTTGTTGTCCCACGTCTTGGCTACTACAGCTAAAGTACGCAGTAAACTTGTTGGCACCATCATGGCCACTGGGTTTATTTTAAAGTGTTTTTAAGTAGTTTGACTGCGTCTTATTTATATCATAGTTAGGAAACAGGAATGCAGCTGCCAGCTGGATCACTTTGTAAATGCATATCCAAACAGGCTAATCCTGCTACTGCGTGTTGATACTCTTCTCCCTTAGTGAATGGGTTACATTGTTCCTCTACAGCAGGGCTGTAGGCAACCTTTTTGTCATGAAGTGCCATGTTTTCATTTTCTTGATAGTCAGTGTGTGCCATGTCAACATTAAGTTTAATTATGACACTACATCAAAACATTTATATTTCCAACAGATTTTGATTGTCCATATACATAAGAACCTTTTATTTATTTGTTGTTCTTCTTTCTTTCACATCAGGATGTACTGTAATGATCATTAAACTCAGATTAATAACCCACCTATCTCCCAGACTCCCCAGTCAGAGTTAGGACTTTGAATGAATGTAGAATTATGTGCAGGATATCATTTGTATTAGCCCTGAAACATGACTGTCATACCATGTGAACCATGGCTACATTTGTATATAGATGTGAGGGGACTTAATTTAACTTATATTTAAATTTAAAAGAAAAAACCTCTCTCTCACACTTATGCCAGTGTGCCAGTGATCACCCTCCCCTGTGCCAATGTTGGCACCTGTGCTTAAGGCTACCTACTATACCCCTGCTCTACAGTTATAGCATCAGTGAGGGAACTATAGGCCATTAGGCCTGTCTTTTCTGACTGTCTGGAATTGTGTTCTGAAACAACTCTGCCATGAAGTCTGATCTGATGATCAGGCTGTAAAACCAGCAGCAACTGGGACTTAAATAATGAGAAAACTTTCTGTTTTCACCCTCTTGACGTACATTTAATTATACCTGATGCAACAACAACAACAGCGGGTGTTTATAACAGTGGCCCAGCTAGTGTGGTCTACAGAATTGTTGCTGTGTTGTTGCTTTGGCAGTACTGCAGTGAAGAGGACGGTTACTTTAATCCACACCAAGTATGTTCTTCCAGATTGTTTCCCCCAGACAGGAACCTCTCAATTTGTACCCCAGTTCCTTGGAGATCAGTCCTCTCTCTCGGATCAAGTACTTCTTTGTCAATCAGCCAGGATTGATGATGTGTAGCAAATTCTAAAGCTGTAGCATGTTTTAACATGGACAGCTGGTGTACTGATAGGACAGCTTGAGAATCACTGGGGAAATTGGGATAATATTAGTAGTACACATGTTTAACCCATTAAGACCGGGAACGCATCTGAGTCACTTTAGATTTCTTTGGCTATTCAAAAATAGCAGATATACAAGCTCATAGCGTGGCTGTAGATCTGCTATTTTTGAAAAATCTTTAGAATTTTTAGAATCAGCCTCAGGTCTTAATGTGTTAAAACTCCCATGTGATGTTGGAGGTTTGGACCTATAATCTGTGTGAGTATGTAGGCAAATCTTTCTGCGTAGTGTGTGTGTGTGTGTGTGTGTGCGTGAGCGTGAGCGTGTGTGCTCTTTCATTATTATACAACGCCATGTCTCCATTCATCTTCATTCTGCTCAGGTAGATCTGTCCCTTCTAGTGTCCCAGGCTGTGTGCTGTGTGTCTGCCACTGAGCCCACGTAGAGCTGCAGATCTCAGGCTTAATTAAGCCCACATGAACAGATGGTCCACTGGCTGTCTCTGCTGTTTGTCAGCCATGCACCGCCACTCTAAACGGAGCTAAACACTGCTGTAGGGGGCTTGGAGCCTGGACCAGGGGCTGTGCTACTGGGGACAGACCTGCCAGACCTAATTAGCTCTTGTGGGAGGTTGTGAGAAAGAGGAGGAGGGGGGGGGGGTACTATGTGGACAGTGGCATGGCTCCATGCCTGACTAAATGAGGCAAGGGGCAAGGCCATCATACAGGCGCATTTGATCTTAGTGCATCACATTCTGGCTGCCAGGTTGAGGTCAGTTTAAAAGTGTGATTTTCTTTTTCTGCAAATATACAAATATAGATGTATGTTGTGTCTGTCTGTAAAGTATTCAGACCAGAGAAAGAGAACACTATCTTTGACACTGCTTGGTATTTATTTTTATTTTACTCAGGTTAGATTCACGTTAAATGTGTGATATATTATGTATAATGTCCAAACTTGCCTCTAGCTCAGAACATGTCCACCCTTTTTCTCTTGTTGTGTATTTCTGAAGCAACCTTTTTCACATTGTATTGACCTATAATCTAGCGTGAACATCTTAGTCATAACACTGATTTTGCTAATCCAGATTAATACGAGTAGCATCCTTAAAATAGATTGTAATCCACTGCAATCCACACCTTCGTAGGCTACATCTCTAGTTGGGTTAATGGCTTCCAGGATACACGTACATATCAATTGTTGAAGACTCAAGATGAAGCAATTGTTGATGTTGACATCATGGCTATTTGGGGACAAAGGCCTGGATGAGTCTGAACATAAGGGATTGTGGGTGAGAGAGACAATGACACGTATGTTTTGTTAGGACTCATTGTGGTGTGGTGATAGATGAGATATATCCCAGCAGGAGGAAGCTGTATTTATGAATGTGAATTCCATGTATGAAATGCAATTTCAGTCAGTGAATTAAGAACATTTCAGCCTTTTTCTTGGTGTGACAGAAGAAAGACAGTGGGGACAATGAGATCTAATTTAGTTAACAACGTTATTGATCCTTGGGGAAATTGTATATGCTAACTCTACCACTGGGCCCAGGCTGCCAGTTGGGTAAGGGTTAGCATGCAACTAATGAATGAGATGATTCAGATAGTTGTTTGGCATTGAATATCATAGTGTCATCATGTTATCAAGGTGCGTTCACTGAAATTGTAAAAAGCCCCTTCAAATATTTAAAAATAAATATTTAATGAAAAACACTTAGTATGAACAGGGGCTGCATCGACACAAGCTGTAGTAATCTGTAATAATGATGATGACGGTAATATGCATTGACTGCTGCTTTTTGGACTTATTAATGAAGCATTTGTTTTCAAAATGCTTGTGATAGATGAGATCCATGGGCAGTATAATAGTGGGAGGTATTTTTATTTAATTCTTTCAATATATTTTAGGGTTATAGGGTAGGGTCCAGAGGATCCAGTCTGAAAAAATCCTTATAATTCGAGAAAGTACCATAGCTATCTTTTAAGTTTATCTTGTTTACATTTTTTGGAAGGATGTGCCCAATGTAGCAATAATGGCCAAAGGTAACTATTTCTCTCATCCTCCTACTGGGAAAAGGTACTCTATCAATGATGCCATCATACCACTAACCTCGCGTCACCAGTCTTTCCACCTCGGAGGAAAGCCTGGTATGCGTTACTAAAGACCCGTGTGATCCGGTCTAGGCCACGCCTACTGAAGAAAAAAATAAAAGAAAAAAGAATCCTCTTTCCGTATTGTCGCGATCCGGTTTTGCGGTGCCGCTTTGTTTTGGTTCCCCAATCCCTATTTAAATGGAATAGAATTTCCCCGTGGGATAATACGGATAATACAGACGCTAAATAGTCTCCGGAAAGTACACTCACTCACATTTATATTTAAAAAATAAGCTAAACTACGCCGCATCAAGGATTTTATTAGGACGGACCTATTTTGGGGTGACGTCTTTCCGGATTGTCGCGATCCGGTCACCTGATGACGCGGATGACGCGCCTGGTGACGTAGGGCTACTTCCGCTCCCGACCGGATCATAGACCCGAAAAGCTTTGCTTCCCAGGCTATCATACCACTACCCATGTCATTTATTTGATCAATTGTCCCTGTGGGCTGGTCTATGTGGGTGATCTATGCAAAACGGAGAATAAGTGAACACAAAAAGGAGAAATGATAGAAATTACCCAATAGCAGCACATTTTTAATTACTTAAAACATGACCTTTCAGGTTCCAGGGTATTGAACAAGTGACTCAGCCAGAGAGAGGTTGTAACATTGATGAAATGTTTAACAGAAGGGAAGTTTACTGGATTTATAGTCTACAAACCTTATTCCCCAAAGGATTGAATGATGAGATTCCATGGCATGTTGTGCTGTAAGTGTGGGATTAAATTAAAATTAAATGTCTAGGTTGTGCATCTAAGATACACTTACATTTAGCACATTTTTGAATGATTTATGAAAGCTGCAAAGCCGATGTTTACATTTCTTAGTTGTGCATTTTCTGTAAATAATGTAAACATCGTCTCTGTCGGGTGGAAACTGTTACTTTTCAGGAAAATAGCAAAAGCAGCAGATCTACAAGCTCAAAACCTGTTGCTTCGCGCCGCGTTTCGAGCTTGCAGATCTGATAGTTTTGATACTTTTGTGTGACGCTGTAGTATAATGAAGTGGCATCAATTTACGAAAAAACACAAGAAGTTCAAATATGGAGATAGGAGGATTCTGCCCGACAGCAACGATATAAATGATGTGTTGAGTTGACTTTGTGGTGTGTCTATAGCAGGTCATGACTCATGATGTCACATAATCATGTTCATGTCTGAAATTGTCTGTGATTAGTCACACACACACACACACAGGTCACAGACAATCATTGAGATACACTCCTACAGGAGATTGCGATTGTCTCACTCACACCTGTGAACACGGGGTGGGGGGGGTGGAGTAATCATGTACATAAGATCATGATGGTATCATTTCTGTAAGATACTTGGTAGGTCCAGAGAGGGACCGAAACGTCATTGTTTAAATAAACTTGATGCTGCTGAGCAAGAGCAGTGTACAGGATTTGTCTCCGTCTATTAAGAGTAGGTATAAGGTTCAAGGTTCACTTTTATTTGTCTCCCATATGAGAACTTTGTCTTGGAGTCAAGGACTTAAAAGCTGCAGTACAAAAACACAGATAACATACACAAGATGTACAAGTGCATATGGTGACACAAAAGAGCAATGGTGAGTAGACTAAGTAGACTTATTATAGATAAAACAAGTCTAACCATTTTAGCCCTACATGGTACTTTGTAGTATGATAAATAGTGAAAATAGCCAATCTACAATCTCTCAATGTGTTGCGTTGCAGTGCGTGAGCTTGTAGATCTGCAATTTTGGCTATTTTATTTAAGAAATTAGAAAATTGTTCCCAAAATAGGGGGGGACAAGGTTATGAAAGAAAAAGATGAATATCTCATGTCATGTCAGAACTAATCTCTCAAGACAGATTCAGAGCTCCGCAGCTGAATCTGTCGGCAACTCCTGTTACAACGTGTTTGTTGTTAGTAGGAATGAAAACAAAGACGCACCACCGGCAGTGGAGCACTGAAGGAGAGTGAACGGCCGACATCCGATCCCTACACAGGGAATTGGGTGGTGCCCCCAGCGGCAAATTCAAAGAAAAGTTTTTTGCCGATTGTGTCAGAACTAAACTCTTCAAAAGTTGCATTTGGCTTTTACCAAGAATCTGTTGAAAACGAGTCCCTTCCCTTTTGTTTTGCAGTACAGTCTACAGGGTTGAGGGAATGGAACACCACCATCCTGTGAACTATGGCATCTGAACTGATGAGT
Source organism: Gymnoscopelus braueri (assembly GCF_963280865.1). Lineage (NCBI taxonomy): Eukaryota > Metazoa > Chordata > Actinopteri > Myctophiformes > Myctophidae > Gymnoscopelus > Gymnoscopelus braueri. The sequence goes on along the minus strand of NC_137616.1, from coordinate 29,448,522 downwards.
CTCTCTGCAGCAAGTTATCGTACCTCTTCATAGGGAGATAAGATCCCCAACGTACACATTAAGGCATGTTCGCGTCCATGAATGGCTACGTGACGGAGAGCTGCAACCCGGCCGCTGGCCCTGTCCAGGAGGCCAGGCCCCACAGGGAGCGTGCTGTGGACTGTCCCGGGGAGAAGGAACATGACACCGGCGGCGGCGGTTACAACAAACCTCTGAGCTGCGGTGCTCAGATGGAGAGGATCCAACACTACCAGGAGGAGCTGAGAAAGAAGAGAGAGGAGGAGGGCAGAGCCAAACACGACATCGACCCCAATGCGTCGCTCAGGCTCAAGAAGCTCGCGCAGAACCCGGCCAAGGTGGGCATCGACAACCCCACCTTCGACGGGAAGGAGAAGGCCAAAGATGCCCAGCAGGACCCCGTAGCAGGTGAGTGCAAGCATGAGAAAGAGGGTATAGAGGGCAGGGGTTCTCAAACCTTTTAGTTTCATGGACCCCAAATTGATATATTTTTGGCCGCAGACCCCCATCTGAAAATGTGTTGTGCCAGGGACCCCCAGGAGAGAAGATTTGTGTAAAAAATTATTTAAAAAAATTCTAACTCTGCTATTTTTGAATAGCCAACGTATAAATGGATAAAGTGGTTAATGATACTGTATTCTTTTTTTCCCTCCATCTCCCCTGGCCCCCACACACATGTAAAGTGTCTTTGAGTACTTAGAAAAGCACTATATAAATCCCAAATATTATTATTATTAACACCCCCTGGAACCCCCCCAAGGGCCCCTGGGGGTCCCCGGACCCCACTTTTTGAGAACCACTGGAATAAGGGAAGAGGAGTAAGGGTTTGAAGGAGGAGGGGAGGCGCCAAGGGAACAGGGAGGGTTGGGAACTTTTAACAACAACTGTGAAACAAAGGATCAGGAACAAAGGCTGTTTGCAGGGCGGGGCAAAGGTCATCAGTGGAGGAGGGTAGTAGTGTGTTTGAGGGGGGCATCTATTATACTCGTCAGTCACATTGTCTTTACTCCAAAAGATGACTTGCCATTTTATAATTCTCTCTTACAGTCTTTCTCTTTTTCTTTTTTTTTTAGAAAGGTTAATTGTCCCATAGCGTTCTGTTTTATTCATGCACAATAGGCTGTAAGTTGAAAGCAGTCATTTGGCACTGAGAAAAATTATATTGATGCTCCAATGCCAAACCAAGGTCTTTGCTAGTTTGCAATGAAAGTGTATTGTTTAAAGACACATGCATACACATACGCATGCACGTACGCATGCACGCACACACACGTGCGTGCGCGCGCACACACACACACACACACACACACACACACACACACACAATTGAATGCTTTATTTCAATCCACCAATTCAATTAATTTGCGTATGATTCAAATATTTATGTTATAATATGTTATGTACTTTTAGGACGCACTGCCTGGCTAACTTGCAGCAGAGATTGAGCACAACCTTGCAATTGTTGAGCCCTTTTCTTATAAAAGGCCATCCATTTTCTAGCCACTAATAGCGAGTTAATGGATATGTCCAAGACCACCAGATATCAATCTGTAATATGTGCCTCTGAGGGCCGATAATTACTCAGCTTGTTCCATATGCAGGTCAAATGATTAACCTATCTCAAGGATCAGCACGTCCCTCACACACACAGAGGCTCTTATCACCTCCACTGGGAGGTCTGTCACTGATAACATTAATCTACAAGCTGTTAAAATCCCCTCCCTAATTTATGAATCCTAGTCTACCATTAGCTATTTAAGCACACAGCATTCAAAACAATGGCGTGAGTCACGTCACGTCACGAGACTAGACTTGCTTCAGTTTGCCATGTTTGCCATGATTCTGTGAATCAGATGTAATGTAAAATAGTGACTAATTGAGTTGAAATGAGATCAGCATGGAGAACTAAACGACCTCCCACCAACTCGAATAGTGACTAATTGAGTTTATGAGATCAGCATGGAAAACTAAACGACATCCCACCAACTCGAATAGTGACTAATTGAGTTGATAGGAGATTACTGTAAATGACCTCCCACCAACTTTAGTCTTATTATGTTGTCACTTGTTATGTTTTAGCCGTCAACTTTGTATTCTCATTGAGATTAGTAAATGTTTTGCTACATCAAGGACATTCAGTAACAATACATTAAAGTGGAATTCTCTATCGATCAGTAATTGATGAGGCAAGAGGAGTCTGAGACGATATTCAAGGTGATGATGGATATGTTTTGATGGATATGTTTTAAAGGGATAGTTAACCCCCCAAAATGATCGATCAGTCACCCCATGGAGACTTGAATTCATGGACATTTTTTTGTTTTTGTCGCATTCCTAAGCCAATAATTTGAATTTGACCGGCAGCGGTTCCGGTAGGAGACACAAATATTCTCCTTTTGTGTCTCCTACCGGAACCGCTGCGTACTGGTCCGCTGGTCATCAAATTATTGGCTTAGGAATGCGACAAAAACAAAAAAATATCCATGAATTCAAGTCTCTATGGGGTGACTAATCGATAGAAAAAACGGGGGTGAACTATCCCTTTTAATTGTTTGATATACATGATATCATGAGGAGAAGTACAATAAGAACATTGCAATTAGAACTGCAGACTCACTCCCAATCTTCTGCTGTAATCTGAAGACTCACCTCTTCAGACTCCACCTCAGCCCGTAGCACTTGCCCTCCTGGCCTTGACGACCTTGCAGGATTATGCAACGGCTAAAATGTCATTTAGATGATGCATGTTATGTAGACAGATATGCCAGGTCATTGTTGACCTGGCGTCCTATAGTGTGTATAGTTTCTTGGTTTACGTATGTATTAGTTATTATTAGATTATTGGTTAACTTACGTATTACTTTATTATTAGATTACTATTTTTATGCATTTGATGTATTATGATGTATTATCTTGTGTCCTTGCTTACTGTAAATCGCTCTGGATTAAGAGCGTCTGCTAAATGCCTAAACTGTAATAACACTCAGTGGTTCGGTAGTTCTGCCAAAGAGCACAGGGATCAGACCATAGTTAGACTAGCTGCTACAAGGACAAGCTGAACCATAACAAGACAGGCTGTACCAAAACAATTGCCATCAGCCCTAGGGTAGACATCTTGGCTCCTGCAAGCTACAAAATACATACTGTATCATGTCATATCATAAGGTACTACAAGTGAAGGTTATAAGTATAAAGGTTAGATATAAACAACCATAATAACAATATAATTTAATTCTACCAATTAAACAGATAATTGAACATGAATACATGATAATCTTGATTATTTTGTGGAATATAATCACGATTATTAATAATGATCACTGAGTACCATGATTCTTTTTCTTGGGATGGAAATATGCTTTTTTTTGCTCATCATGCATATTGCTGCTATGTCTTTGTTCAAATGGCCTCTTTATTGTCAGAAATCTCAGAAACTGAGTTGCATCATGGCAAGTGTCAAAGCACCATCTGTCTCTTTTATTTAGCATACATCTTAATCTCCCCTAAATTTCCTGCCACCACCTCCGCACCACCACCTCTATCTTAACCACTTAAACCCTCTATACATGGTGAAACGGACCTGAGTTGCAACTGTACTTGGTCTGCTGTTCTTTGCTTCTACACTGGCAAATCTTGTAGATGACGAATGTTCCCCCCCAGAATAGGGGGGTTGGGGTTCAAGTGGTCATTGTTTTTGTATCGTCTCTGTAATCTCGACATCCCTCTCTGCGTCCCACAGAGCTGGAAGACTTGCTGCAGGCTTTGCAGTCGGTGCAGCGCTGTCTGTTGGATGCCCAGAGCCAGCAGGATGCTGAGCTGGTGCTGCAGCTGCTCACCAGGGAGGACTTCCAGAACGCCTATACCGTCCACATCGCCGTGTCCCAGCAGATGAGCCGCGCCGTACCCGGCTCGCCCCTCACTGCCCAGGCACAGGGCCTGTGCCAGGAGGTATGCATCTTGTGGTACTATGCTATGGCTGTGTGTTTGGTCTGGAACAATGGTTCTTCTCAAACTGTTAAAATTTCAAGGACCCCCATAACTCTTGAGTTATACTTAATCTTGCTCATATAGAATAATCAAGCTCTTTTTTTTTATGAATCTTTTTTTATTTCTTATATATCAACGAATTGATGTGAAAAAATCGACTAAAAACTATTATTTGGATTAACCACTTAAACTTGATTAGACTTTGTTGTACAATGGTGGCGTACATTTAGAAAATGTACGCCATATTTAGAAAATAGCCGATCTACAAGCTCAGATTGTGAGCTTGTAGATCTGTTATTTTCACAAGATTTCTTTTCTTTTAGAATAATCGTTCATTAATCGTTATCAAGGCAAAATTTATCGTCAAATATTGATTTGATGTCATATCGCCCAGCCCTATGACACATTGATGATATGCCCTCCCAACGGCCGCCGTCTACCTTAGCTGACGGTGCTCATCGTCTGGGACTCGAGCTCAGAGAGTGACAAGAGAGCGAGAAAACCATCCCAGTGTTCATCACATCAGAGTCTGTGTTCATCTGCCACACCTGAGTCCCCTTTGAGAGAAAAAACACAAGCTAGTCATTCTCTACCGAATCAAAACAGCTGTAATTGAATCGTGTCCCCTCTCTGTGGCTCCCAGAGTTTCTGTGTGTTCAAATACCCGGCCTGTCATAGTCTCCCCCTGTTGAGCAGCGAGGCGTTGTTCTCTCAACTGACTGCATGTCTCTGACAGACTGCTCCCCACAATAAGCCCTTTGTTAGGATTACTGTCAACTTTTGAGATGTGTTCACGGGAAAAGAGTGTGTGATACAGGCTTTTTCGCTGTAGTCCAAGCGGCGCGTTGTGATTTCTGCTGATGATGGTGAGATGTGTTAAGAGTCAGCCTGGCGGTGATGAAAAGGCTGTTTTGAGCTCTGCAGAGTTCATTCAAGGGACAGCAAGCAGCACTGCTACACAATTGCTATTCTTTAACGATGACAGCACAGGCAGGGCGGCTGTAAGATGCAGGGCCTTGACAAGATGATCTTTTCCCCTACACACACACACACACACAAAACATGGTGCCTTCCTCCATCAAGTCAGTACGTACTGTATGTACGCTCACCCACCTGGCACAGCTTCCGAAGCGCTTAACAAGGCATAATATCTTGAGCCGCTGTGTGTGGGTGCGTGTGTGTAAACTAAGTGGCTGTGCCGCTGGACACTGCGATTGGCCCACGGGGCCAGCTAATCTCCCAGCAGCCCCGGCGCTGGCAGGCCTCGGTGGCATGCTGCAGGGAGGAGGGCCGCGGACAGAAAAAGCAACTATAGGGGGTTTACAGCAGTGTGGGCCGGTACGCACGGTGACGCTAGCGGAAAGCAGTAGGAGTGGGGGCAGTGCGTCAGCTCGTTAGCGAGAGCTTTGATTAGGGTGGATGAGCTAAGCTGCACATGCCAGACGAGTGGAAGGAGAGAGGGCGAGGGTGAAGAAATTAGGCCCATTATATGTGCTAAAGAGACACAACTAATAAATACAAATTTTAATGAATATGGTGGAGGGTTTCAAAGAAACATGAAATGGTTGTTTTTTTTAAGGCTGGTGCTTGCTGCAAGTCGAGAGAAGAAGGTCTGTGTTAAGTCTGTGCTCACAAATGGCCAGAAGTTATTTAAAACGCAGCATTCAACTGTGAGCTCATTATGTCTGTTTGTTTAACTGGCAAAAAGGACTTTAATTATCTGATTCTGTTATTTCTTTCCAAATGTATCAGCCGGTGCTTAATAACTCCCTTTACTGTGTGTGTGTGTGTGTGTGTGTGTGTGTGTGTGTGTGTGTGTGTGTGTGTGTGTGTGTGTGTGTGTGTGTGTGTGTGTGTGTGTGTGTGTGTGTGTGTGTGTGTGTGTGTGTGTGTGTGTGTGTGTGTGTGTCAAGTTGTATTCGGTTTGCTACTGTAGCCTATTCATCCTCGCAGGATGTCTTTCAGCAAAATGGGATGGTTATAAACAGGGGTGCAAATTTTTTTGTCTAGTTCTCAGGGGAGCACCTGGAGATGTTACTTGGTGCGCACCAAATAATTGTAAATAAAAGGTCCGGTGCCCCCCGGGACCGTTTTGTCAACGCGGGGGGGGGGGGGGGAGAGGGGTGCTGCGCGAGAAAAAAGGACGCTTCACCGGCGTGTCTGTGTGTCAGGATTCGAGGCCACACTCACACAATCACGTGCAGCATGCGTCCCTTCCCCCTCCGCCTAATGGCTGTGTATGGGGCCGACGCATGCTTTAGCGTGATTGTGCGACTGTGTCTTCAGGAAGTAAATTCCTGTCCCAGCGGTCCCAGCTGTTGGTACGCGAGAGCGCTTCCCTTCGTCTGATGTGCCGCGCAGCATGCATTTTGACGACGCATGCGCACCAGTTATGTGAACCCCTGGTTATAAACTCATATGTCTGCTCTGACGGGTCCAGTGGGGGAGCTGTTTAGGGAGTTTGCTGCTAATCTCCACCTCTCCCACCCCTTTGTAGCCAAACACCTTCCTGGAACTGGTCACGGCTTCCCATTTTTAGCTTCTTGTGAAACCATAGTTACGGTGAAGTACCGCCTTCTGAGCACTGGATGTGAAGGGAAAACGAATGCTCCTGAGCGAACCGCATCATTGAGACAGGACGTCCCTTGCAGAGTATTGCGTTTAGCGACATTTATAATGGACTATTAGATTTCAGTCCAAACAAGTTCATTATAAAGGTGACAGGACGTACTGTAGGATACTTTCCAGTCCAGGGGCCAGGGTGTGTGTGTACACAATAAAGATGATGCTGAGCAAAAATGTACACAAAGATTAGGATTCTTGAAAAGGATTACACACCTCTACACTTACACTGTGCAGGTGGTGTACGCAGATTGTACTCTGGCAACACACAGAGTCACGAGGAGAGATCATACAGGAACAGTTATGAATGTGATCTTTTTTTCTGTTCTTACAGTCAGTGTAGTAGACTGTGTTAATATAAGTACCATTGCAACATTCATGTTTGTGTATTACATTTTTTTAAATTGGTGTGTATAGATAATAATTTGCTACTTTACTGCCCGTTATATTTACGGGAAATAAAAATACATCTTAATTTAAATGCACCTTCTTCATGCTGGTGCAAATCCTTATGAATGAATGGGTTGATTATGTTTCTCACAGAAACGTTTTCTGAGAATGTCTCTCTGGACGTTAATATGCACTGGTCTAGTGGAAGGGGCACTGCAGTAAGAACGGCAGACAGCTCATAATCCATACATGTACAGTATAGTTATTATGATACACACATATTTTTTATGTCTCCTCTCCTGCCTCAGTGGCTGTGACACTTGCTTCGTGGGCATTGATTCGATGTTTGACCTCCCTTCAAAATCACACCAGCTTTTGATTTCTTACAAGTCAAACCAGCCTGCTTGAGTAGAAGGGACATCTCAGACACAATAAATTTTTTGAAAACATGAAATTCTCATGTTTCGGATACCACGCAAGTCAGGAATGATGAAGTTGGGAATGCAATGCATGCCCCACCTGGTTATGCAATACCAGTCTGTTGTTTTTGTCACTTTTATGCCCACATATGGGATTCTGTGTAAGGCATGCCCAAATATGGAGTCCAGGCCAGTTTATAACGTCATATTAATGACATCAGGGTACTCCATATATGGGGATTTGCGGATTCATCTATCTTACACAACTGCTTACACAAAACAGACCACAAGAGCCGGATTTACAGTAAATTAATATTTCATACATCACTAAGCAAATTGTGACACAAACGCATACAAAGAAAGAACATAGAATAATGCTGCTTAGTGACACAGCTGCTTGTACAGCTTTCGTCGCCATATTGTGCTCCCTTCCTAACTGTGTGTCTGTTTGTCCTCCCAGGTGCAGAGAATTCTCCAGACCAGTCAGCAGAAGGATGGCTTGGAGCTCAAAGCCCTCCTCACCAAGCCACATCTCCAGGTCAGCTGTCAGATTCCACATCCACAATTCACGGCCGTGAAACTTTACTGTCACACAAATAATTGCGATAATTATTTAATTGTGTTCTGGGCATTGAACATTCAAATAATAGCAAATCATTCTATCATTCTAGAATTTTACTCAAAAAAGTGTGCTAAAACATAACAAAACAAAGTATCCATTTGTTTGGACAGCTGGTATGCGCTGGGTCATAGAGTTCCCTCATTATAGATTAGCAATGACCTCCAGACTTACTCTGGCCAAGGCTGCTGTTGGCACAGCTGACATAACTGGATTCTAGTTTCCACTAACTCTGTCATTGAGGAAATAGATTGGAGAAATGTTTAGGAAGGTACTAACCTTTTCACGCTATGGATTGTGGTAAACATTTAGATACAAATTACATATTAGAACGACATTTTTCCTATGTGAATGGTTAAACATCCTGGGGGTGAATCTTGCGGGCAGGGAAAGGATTTTTCGGTTTGTTTTATGTGAATTCCACAACTGTGCTACTGTCATTGAGTAATGTAATGAATTCACGTACACATGTATTTGAATGTTTCTTATTTTAACAGTGAAATCTCGCATGGCATTGCTGTGCAGTGGCTTCAGGTGACATTACAAGACAATGTGCCTTTGTCAGCTGTAGTTTGAACTTGTCATGTCTACGAGAGATACATGGTCAGTGTTGAAATTATACCGGGAACCACAAGCTCTACAATTCCCGGTCCTTGTTTGCCTTAATTGCTGTCAAAACACTATAGAGCTTAATCAGTGACTTGTCAAAACATATGTCAGGGGATCAAGACAACATCCCTGTCATCCTCCATCAGAGAGCCCAGTAGGTGAGAAAAGAGCCCAGTAGGTGAGAAAAGGGCCGGGCGTACGGCTCCGGCAGTGCCCCCTAGAGTGATTTCACATGGAGTGTCCTGTCAGTGAGCGACCCCAAGGGTCTGGTGTGTCACTCCATGTGATCATGTGAACTACCAATCCCCAGTTGGCCCCCTAACCTCTCCGCAGAAGTGGATCCAATTAGCCAGCGATGTGAGCGCAAGTGAGGGAGCGGATTAGCCCTGTGATTCCTGCATGGTCTTATTGTGACCAACCCCATGGACAATCACATGGACAAACTAGTGGGGACCGAGGTACTGAGTTTGAGAGTGATAGAAATGTTTAATTGACCTCCCTCCTCTCTTCTAATCCCCCCCCTCCCCCCTCTCTCTTGGTTGGGGGGGGGGGGGGGGGGGGGGTCAAGAGTCTGCTGCCAGCCCGAGGAAGCAGAAGGTGTTTTGATGATTGATTGCGGCAGAACCTGACTCCTAAATACAGCAGAGATTAAGATGGATTGTGTGTACGCCGAAGCTGAGCTGAGGCTGCTCTCTCGCTGCAGGATAGAGAGACTAATTTGGACCGACGGTTATTAATTGTGGGGTATGCCATGCTTGTCACATTAAATGAAGTGAAGGAGTAATCTTTGCATTATTTCTGGCTGATGGCTGGATTTTGCTGACTGCTCTTGTTAAGTAGAGGGGGGTGTAATAGGTGCAAGTTTAAGCAAAGGGAGGAGAGACATGTTGGGCCCCATCTTGTGCTCAAGTCGCGCTACCCAGTATTTGAGGATTTAGCATTGCGCAAGGGGCTTTCCCGTGGCTGTGTTTCTATCTTGGGCCACCAGCCTTATCCCTAAAACACCTGCGCTACCCCTTACATTATGTATAGGTGTGGTTTGGGCGTCACATTAATAAAACCAATCAGCGTGCCAGGTGCCATTGCCTTTAACACATTGATTGCCAAGATCGCATCGATGCGTTCTTTCAAATCCATCGCTTGCGTGCCAGCAATTCAAAAGAACGCATTGATGCGTTCTTTTGAATTTTCATTGTTTAATCTGTGATCGCACGGCTCTGTTTATTTCTCATCAGCACTTTCGTTTTCCACTTACGTCACACTCACCCGGAGCCGGATGTATAAAAAAAAATTCATTTCCGGGTCACATTGTTTTTCTCCGGTCATTTTCGGCCAGAATAGGGAAAAACACGTTTTTTCACACGGTATAAAAAACGAACGGACAGCTCAACTTCTATTTTCTTTGGTCCGGGTGACTAACAGTCATCGTCTTCGTGTATCACATCGTTTTCAGGCCGATCAGCGTATCAGGGATTGTCGAAAACATAACATCCGGTGAATGACCGGATCTGACGTGGGCCTGTTTGGGAGGGGGCGAGCGAGGTGATCTCTACTGGTGGAACTGTTGTACGTGCTTAACACCACAATCAGAGAATTTATTTGAATGAAAAATTACAAAATTAAAAAAATACAAATCACGCAAATTGCTGGCACAGGGGTGAGTACATTATGAATAAACTCTGGCAGTCAATGTGTTAAGAGCCGGTGCAAATATGGGAGTCGACATAATGTCTAGTGGGTAACAACGCTGTACGATACCATGCGGCGGCAGCACCAGCTACCATGGCGCGCACAAGATAGGACTCGTTGGGTAACAACCACTACCTGCCAGTGTGTGTGGTGTTTTGTGTTATGAGCCACTAAGAGACTACAATGTCTACAAATCTCATTATCTCCCTCTGCCGTCTCCATTATTACTGTCAGTGTGTTTTTCTTTCAGTTTTCCTTTTTTTTACTGTGTGTGTGTGTGTGTGTGTGTGTGTGTGTGTGCGTGTACGTGTGTGCGTGCGTGCGTGCGTGTGTGTGTGTTATGTGGCAGGCCCTCATTCAGGCTCATGACAATGTGGCAGTGCAGGAGAAAGAGACGGATGCAGAGAACGTGAACCAGTACCAGGGAGAGACGGTCAAACTGGTACGGCTGGAGAAGACCCGTGACACTCCACTGGTACGAGAACCTCATCAGCCTCTCAGTTATGCTTGATTCATACTTGGTACATACGTGCGCACAAGGAGTAGCATCACGACACGTTGTGAGCTTGTTGATCTGCTGTTTTCGGTGTGCGACACGGCACGCAACCAAGAATAAATGAAAGCAATAAGCCACAAGAGGCCATGGTTTACCGTGGATTTCACCATGTAGTACAAAAGAATAGTAGCCTCGCGTGGCCAGACAATATCACACGACACACTGCGTGGATATTAGTCTGGTCCCTATCAACGATAGATTTTTTTCCAAGGGGCGGTTACAAAAAGATCCAAACGGACTCTATTGGTTAGACCTAAACCAATCAGAGCAGTGCTTCCTTGTTCACGAACTAATCAGAGCAGTGCTTCCTTGTACGTCATTGCTCCAAATAAGGTGATAAGCCCGCCCACATTTGGATACTGGGCCCTGGTTGGCTCTACACCACTGCGGAGGGAGAGAAGTGGAATCTCTATGGAGGGGGGCCAGACCTAATCTGCCGAGGGCTAAAGTGCGATGCGATTTTGCAAAGGCAGATTCGGCTGGAACCAGGCTAAAAGAATAGAGTCCGCACACTGGATCAGGCTTCAAAAGTATTTTTGATTACCACCCAGTTGATGTTGAGAGCCTGGTACCTCTTCCTCTCCCTCAGAATGAAGGACTGGAACTGTCCCTTTTAGAACAGGCATTATATTAAACTGGACAGTCTTTGGCGTGAGACCAGGGGTGCACAAACCTTTTCAACAGACCCCGAATGGTCGATCCATTCTTGTCACGACCCAACCCACTGTAGTGTTTATTCATAATCATTAAGTGACAATTAGTGGTTTGACTGCTGACAGCCATGTGTTTAATAATTTAAAGCAAAAGGAACTCGGAATGTGTTGGTCAAAAGGCTTTAGTGTACACTTGGGATTTTTTTTTTTTTTTTGTAAAAAAGCAACATTTTGCCCAAAATGTAGGCCTGTTTTTATAACGCTTTTTCAAGGCAACACCAAAGCTTTCTTGTCAAAAGTGCATAAAGAATGTATGAAGATGTATGTTTAGAAGTGAATACAGAACTGAAAGTGTTTTTTAATTACTCGGTGTGTGTAATTGCTGCTGTGCATAATTCTGCAACCCAATGGATATCTCTTTTGACCCTGACTCACAGTTTGCACCACTGGCTAAATGGGCAAAATGTATGAATGTCAAAGATGAATGCAAAGTTTAATAGCTGTCTCATTTAAATCGTGTTTAAAATCGAATCAAATCAGCCACTAAACATATTTGTTGGATGTTTCATTTCACATTATGTGATTTTATATTACGTCTTCAGATGGTCCATTAGGCGTGTCTGAGAAATATGTTGTCCTTTGAATGTGTCTTGCTACTGTATAATAATTACTCTGAGAATCACTGCATGTACAAATACACATAGACAGGCAGAGCTAAGCAGGAACAACATATGTCGAAATACATAAGAAGTCCTTAACTTAATTCCAGGCAAGAGGCTTTTCACTAGGCTATGCTTCACTGTTACCAGTATCACTAACAAGTCACCACAGTCAGTTACACATACATTATCATATTGTCAGCATTGGTGCTGAGTGCTGACACAAGGACACGTGATTCATTCAATTCCCGTCTTTTTCTGTACCAAGACTGTTTAGGTCTCGTTCTACTTTGTCACTACAGTCTGCTTTAGTTATGTGGAAACTATCCAGTATATCTTGCTCTGGATGATCATCTGTGACACGTATCTGTGTGTGTGCGTGCGTGCGTACTTGCGTGTGTGTGTGTGCGCCTGTGTCTTTGTGCACGTGTGTGACTCTCAGGGTGCAACAGTACGTAATGACGTGGACAGCGTGGTGGTAAGCCGGGTGGTGAAAGGCGGGGTGGCGGAGCGCAGTGGCCTCCTCAGCGAGGGAGACGAGATCCTAGAGATCAACGGTATTCCCGTCCGTGGGAAACATGTCAATGACGTCCACGATCTACTGGTGAGAGGACTATAGCAGTGACTCCCGCGTAATGACGACAAAGATGTTATAACCTATTAAGCCAAGTTATAAACAGTGATCTACTACAATGAAATGTTGCAAAAACTCTGCTTTAGATTTACCAGCCCAGAAGTAAGCGTAATCACAATTATATTTAGATATGGAAATGTCATCCCTGACGTTGTACTGTGTTGTACCGTATGATACAATAATTATAAGATGGGGACACAGTGACTTCCAAGTCCCAGTTAAAACCGTTAGTGTTCCACTGACAATTCATGTCACACCCTCTCCTCCGCAGCAACAAATGCACGGCACGCTGACTTTCGTCCTCATCCCCAGCTCTCAGACTAAACCTCCCCCTCACAGACAGACTGTGGTAAGTCTCTCTTAATGGTGTGTGTGTATGTGTGCGTGCGGGTGGGATTGGGAGTGTCTGCATACATGTGTGCAGGCATGCGATGGCCGACCTTGACACTGCTAACCCTCTCTGTTGTCAGATGCATGTCAGAGCCTACTTCGACTATGACCCCTCAGATGACCCCTTCGTGCCCTGTCGGGAGCTAGGCCTGTCCTTCCAGAAGGGAGACATCCTCCATGTCATCAGCCAGGATGACCCCAGCTGGTGGCAGGCCTACAGGGATGGGGATGAGGACAACCAACCCCTTGCTGGACTCATTCCAGGTAACAGTTAGACCCATGTCAATTATATATGTATGCATGGCTCATTGTATTATTAAAGGACACGTTATACCATGTTTGTCTACAGCCAGTGAACTATATCTAGAAACTATAAAATGTATGTAAATGTTATATTAAATAACCTAAGCCCATGTTTTATTTACATGTATTTATTTACATTTATGTTCAACAGTTATATTTGTGGTGTAAGGTGCTAAGATCTAACGCGAACCTTGTAAAATGCACAAAATTATCATAGACAGAATTAAACAATGCAGGCATTTTTATTGTATCTTTTACGATACATAAAAGCCTCCTTAGAAAGTATTTTGTGACTGATTAGCAACTTACTGGATACTAATGATCACAGTAAATGCCATCAATCTGGTACAACAAGCAGATTGAAACAAATGCCAACAAATACCGTAATGAATTAGTAATTAGTATCTACTATTTGACCCAGGTCCTGGTTAGATTGAGGACACTGTCTACTACTATCCTACTATGACTGGCTGTGATGAAGCCTTCATTTAATTGCATCTGTTTCAGACAGAAAAGACAGATAAATGAATAAATATAAATGCACATGACTACCAGGCTCATCAACAGTAGACACTAAAGACTTGTTGCCTGTCTACCTCTACACACACACACACACACACACACACTCACCAATTAAAATACATTATTGTGATCTCAGCCATCAAAGTTTGGCCTTGATAACATGGCCTCAAGTTTGCAGCTCAGCTGAGAATTACTCAGCTCAGTGTTTTGACCATCACTAACAGAAGTGTTGTAGCCTAAACCGTGGATGAACCGTCAGAACCCTGAACGCTCGCCACATATTGCCCCCAAAACTAACATCTTGAGGGATGAATAGCACTTTATCTATATTGTACTTTGAATGCATCAGCACTTATTGTTTTACCAATGTTGTCTGCTCTCTCTACTTTTTAATGTTTTTAACGGCCTCGCCTCTTTTGAATGTGTCTTATTGTTTTTAAATGTGAAGCACCACGAGTTGTGGAGAACGGTATTTTGCTCCCCTGTATGCCTAGTGTGTAATGGAAGTGACAATAAAACTGATTCTGACAGCAATATTCCGCTGTAATGACAGACATATTTAACCAATGTTCTTAGTGTAGGTTGTCCCTTTTCATTGGGCTTTTCAATCTGCTAGCACCAGGCTGTACCGGTACCGCTGCTGTGTCTCAAATTTATAGACCCACCAATGGCAATGCAGCTAAACATGGACATCACTGCCGTCTAACTAGAGGCCACGGTATTTAGTTTAGAAAAATGCGTAGGAAGTGTTCTCTTCATTGATCAGTCTCTCTTTGTCGCTCTTTTCCTTTTCATAGGGAAGAGCTTCCAGCAGCAGAGAGAGACCTTGAAGAATACCCTGACGGACAGGAGTCGGGAGCAGCAAGGTAAGAGGATAACGTTAAAAACTCGTGCACACCCTGCATATGCTTCGCATCATACACATGTAACACATTTTCAGGTTCATGAACGTTTCACTTGCACACCAAGTTCTCCTGTCAAAGTGACTAGAGTGTCTTTACAAAGTGAAATGATAATCCTCACTTTTAACCCATTAAGACCTGGAACAGTCTCATTTTTAGATTTGAGCTAAAAAGCATTATTTTACACTTTGGGCTATTCAAAAATAGCAGATATACAAGCTCATAGCGCGGCACCGAGTGCCGCGCTACGAGCTTGTAGATCTGCTATTTTTGAAAAATCGTGAAAATGTGTGCAAATCTTTGAATATATATATTTTTAAAGCGAACATTTTTAACTCAAATCTGTGCTTCTGGGGGTCCCTGGAACTAAATATTTTGATGGGGGTCCGCAGCCAAATACATATAATTTTGGGGGTCCTTGACATGAAAAAGATTGAGCACCACTGATATAGAAACATACGTTTTTCAGAAAACTGTTGAGATTTAGGAGACATGTAGAATCGGCTTCAGGTCTCAATGGGTTAAAGCTAAATCCTTTTCCTCCCCACTTATCACTACTGCAGGGAAGCTTTGGCAAGTAAAAAAGAGCAAGAAGCACAAGAAGAAGACCTCGTATAACTTCAACAGAAATATGGGTAAGTTCTCGTCACGTCTTCTCCCTTTTGTCTGGCTGTGATGATGGTGGTTGTAGCCGAGTGGATGCAGAAGATGTTAGAGGGTGCTCAGGTAGCGCAGGGGGTACACCTGTCCGTGTTTGCGGGAGGGAAGCCGGACAGGGATGGTGTTCTTTTTGCTTCACTAGTGACTTCTACAGGTTAGTCAAGGGTGCCTGTCAGCAAGGGTTTCCACACAACAAAATGTATATAAACGTCACATTAGATTGGACTATCTGGTATATTCGCAGTCAGACTTCACAGGCCACAAACAACACAACCAAAACTGCAATGACAAAGAGGAAACATTTTAGAGAAGTAGCAAAACTAGCATAATGAGTCAATAGAAAACGTAAATTGTAAACAACAAAATGAAAAACCACAGCTAGAAGGCTGGGTATATCCAATAGACTCTACACACGAGAATAGTATTAGTCAGTCATGTCCAAGAAACAAAACTATAAAATAATAATAACATAAATGTAGCCCAAATTAGCTTCTTCATGACGGATCAGTTCTCTGACTCGAGTACAGGTAAATAGACCTTGCAGCAGTAATCGAAAACCACAGTAAATGTGCTACAAAGCTGGAGTCAGCTGACCGGTGGGCGACAACCCTTTTTACAGGGGGAAGCTAAGCTATGGAGCTACGCTGAAGAATAGGCTACCCACCTAAGCCTAGAACCACAAGCCTAGAAACACACACGGCAAACAGAGCGAAGGAGGAACACCACTGTGAAAAGAGGTGCATGCAATCACAACAATAAAACAAACCTTTTAGGGCTGAGGACTACATAATGAAACCCCTGCAGCAGGTTGGCTGCACCAATTGGCTCCCTTTGACTCTGGATGAACAGCATGCACAGGACTGCCTTTTGGGGGAAGACAAACAAAAACAAACTTCTACAGAGTACAGAGAATATCAGTAGTGTGGCAGGGTAACGCTGTCCAAACGTGGCTCTATAGAGTAGGGCATTCACAGAATAGTCGAATATTCGAATATTCGAATATCAAACCGACTATTCGACTATCAAACCACTATTCGACTATTCGAAAAAAAAAAAAAAAAAAAGCATTTTTTTTTTTTTTTGATTTTTTTTTTTTAGTGGCTTTTCTAGAGCAGACACGCAGCTGTGAGCTCTGGTGTGACGTCAACTCGCATTCCTTGAGTCAAGTCATCAATGTAATTGAAAAAAAAAAAATATATATATATATATATTAAAATTTTTAAATTTTTAATTTTTTTATAATCAAACCGAATAATCGACTATTCGAATACTTTTGGGTCGAATAATTCGAATACCATAAATCACTATTCGTTAATGCCCTACTATAGAGTGATTCTTTTTCACCTCCTCGAATGCAGGGCTGCTCGTCTTCACAGCAGCAGTGTAGTCGGGGAAAATCAATAGCTACTTTCTTCTGTATGAGAGGGGCCTTGGATGGCCTTCCGTAGCATCTCGTCCCGGTCTTGAGTTTAGCGTACTTTCATAATAAACACGCGGGTGGTTCCCCTAGTGATGGCTTTGCTTGATGACCTTTTGGACTCTGTCCAGGAGGGGAAATTCTTCTAGTTGTAGGATTTCTTTCAGAAGTTGGGAGACAGACTGCGTGGTTGCCTTTGTTTTAAGCCCCTTCGTTCACTAGTCGTGTCAAGTGCCTGATAGAATATTTTCGGAGTTTGCATGTCAGCTGTGGCTTTTTTGTGACGTGGCTTTTTTGGCCTGTGTACTGGAGTTGTGGCAGCACACAGGTTAGCATTAATATTGCACTGCATATCGGATGTCAAGGAAGTGAGTTATTGCCTGTATCTCTCTGTTTACAGGGGAATCCAGTGTTCATTGGATTGGATGAATCATATGTAATTTTATGTAACTATACATTACCTTTTAAATAGTATAATTCTACTACTAGCTAAGTTATGCCATAAATGTTCCTGGTGCAACAGATTGTAGTTACAAACTAACTAGCAGTTACCTTACCTCCGGTAGGGACTATACTCCCTAACTTATGACTGAAGTTACGTTTAGCTGGTGCAACCCAGCCCAGATGGTCCTCAGTTTGGATAAATGCACCTTCTGTGAACAGCTGAGCAACAGCAAATCTGCCCCAGTGAAGCTGCTCCTAACCCTGTCCCACACAGGAGTGGAAGACTGGTTATACTGGGGCAGATCTCGCTGAAGGTGAATGAACAACAACTGTGTGAACATGAAGAGAGGTGTTGGTACAGCATGCATGCTCAGTAAAACCCCACCCTGCATAGATGAAGGCTAAATCTAGGTCTTTTCACTCTGACACCTTATCTGTCAGTGATTCTGAGTTGAGAAGCTCCCCCCCACACACACACACTGCCGTTGTTAGTAAGCCATGTCACTCTCACAGCATTCTTCCCAGACATGGTGTGCCACAAGTCAGATTAGCCCCATCCTCACATGCAGCATCACAGGAGGCACAAACAGGTGGCCAGCATGAGTCTATAGCTTGATAGAACCTGTTGCGTTACTGGTTCTCTCTCTCCTCTTTATCTCTCTCTTGCACACGCAAACGCACGCACGCACGGAGCTGTTCAGTGGCCAACAGTAAAATACATCAAATGCACTGGGAAGCTCCCAGGGGTAAATGTGTGTGTTTGTACTGATGTGGAGCAGGGCATTGCTGGAAAATGGCAGGCATACTCAGCAGAATTTCTCTTTACAACGAAAGGAGGAAGATCACACACACACACACACACACACACACACACACACACACACACACACACACACACACACAGACACAGACACACACACAGTCATAAGGTAACCCCTCCAAGAATATACAGTAGCTGCTTATAAAACCTGAAAATAATATAGCTGCACAGTCTACACAATTTTGCATCAATAATTGATGACTACAGCCTATTTATTACCAGTAGAATCATAAAATCATAAAATGTATCGCAACAAATACAGAATGTTGACTAATACCGTATACAACATAATGGGCAGCTGAGATAAGATCTACTCAATGTTGGAAGGATGGGAGGATGTTGACTGCTTGCCTACCCCCTCTTTCTTCTATACCCCTTCTTCTTTTTCAGCTTATGTTACCTTAGTTTACACAGATCTGATCATCATGTTCTGAATAAGGCTGACCATGCTCCTGGTCTGTACATTAGTGCAGTGGTTTTCAATTGTTTCGTGCCCAAGGCAATACATCTCAAGGCACGCACTTCATTAATGTGATGCGTTGTCTGCTTGAGCTGCTATTTTAGCAATTTTTTTTAAGTGTAGTGTGTAGTTGTGGTCACAAAATCCCAAGGCACGGTCTGGACTGTTTTCTTAGCACACCAGTGTGTCTTGGCACACCGTTTGGGAACCACTGCTGTAATCACATCTTAAACACCGTCCCCAATTCTCTTCTCAGACCACGATGACATTCTGACCTATGAGGAGATGGCCCTCTACCACCAGCCGGCCAATCGCAAGCGTCCCATTTCCCTGATTGGTCCTCCAAATGGCGGACAGGATGATCTACGGCGGAGGCTGCTATCCATTGAACCGGATAAGTTTGCTGGCGCTTTGCCACGTAAGTCAACTCATTGTTAAAGCCAGGCATGGATACCGGTATAAATAGTATTGTTATACTTCCCCTGGAAGTGCACAAGCTTATGGTCTACATATAGCACCATTATCCAAAGTGCTTTACAATGTGCCTTACATTCACACATCAACGGCAGAAGCAACCATTCAAGATTGCCTTGTTGCTTGTCAGGAGCAATACTGTAAGGGGTTAAGTACTCGAGACAGACTATTGACTCACACAATTTTCAAATGCTTCAGTCATGCAGTCTAAAATTAGCGCTGAAATTATAGCCGTGTTTTCACCACAGTGCCAGTATATTACCGGCAAAAACAATTGTAGGGAATGGCAATGGGAGAGACCGTTTTCACATGGCCTCCTTGGGAGTAAAAGTGCTGGTAATGCAACCATTTTCATTATCGTCTCATTTGTAACGACATAGTATTTAATACTTGCGCGACAGGCTTGTAACTTTAGTCCATTGAAAGAACAGAGGAGAAGCAAAGTTTTCTCATTCCTTTTCTCTGAATCGCTCATTATCACGAGGACGCAGGGGTTAACAGGTGGAGTTGGCAGCTCTGCTTCTAGCCTAAAATCTATTCAAGACGACATATCTTCAAATGTATAAACTCATTCACTGCCAGAATAAATAAATGAGTAAATAAATGTGTACCTTTTCAAGTAGTCACAGGATATTTATCTCCAGTTTGATCAATCCCCTGATGGTTGCTAATCACGGAGGGTTTCACTGTACTTCCGCGACCTCCCGTTGGCTTGCTATGGGTTGTTGAAAATAGCATGTCTCGCCAAAAATGCATAGTAAAACACAGGAGCCGAGATACAGGCGATTTCCCAAAGACGTTAAACAGGAAGTAGATGGAGTAGTAAATCTTGGGATCACGTGATCTCCTGCTTCTGTGTGTATCTGGGGATCAGCGTTATCCGGAACAGTGATTTTCAACGTTTTCACTACAGGGAAATTTTCATTTCGCCAATACATGCCGGAAAAATCACTAGGAAGTTTGCTCACATGACATGGATCTCATGTGAAAATACGGTATGTGGACTGGAGAAACTACAGTGGATGTCCGCCTCCCACCCCACTTCTGTTTCGTCTTTGCAGTCGCATAAATTTGTCCCACTGTAAATTACATTAGTCGAGGCATTATAATAGCTGGCTGCTTAGCAGAAATGGACATACAAAAATATATTTTAAATATATTTTTATATATGTTTTCGTGAATGGAAATGTCAAACGGATGACAGCTTCCGTTCGCGGCTTTCAGGACGGTGTAGTTACAGACTATATACAGTAGCATTCAAAGATTGTGGAATATTTGTCTGACTTGGGAGACTAGGGCTTCAGTGAATTGCAGACCACCTCCTACCCAATGAGCCACTGCTTTCTTTATCTATACTAGATGCACATCTAGATGCACACTCAACATTAAATTACTCCAATGTACAGTCTCTGGATAATGAAGAAAGAAAACTTCAGTTACCTCCAAACTCAAAGCCAACTTGGTTCTTCATCCGAAGGACACTCAGATGTGAAATTTAGCCTACAGCTCAAAATGTCAGAACATTAGGTCGGATATTGACTCACTGTTTGTTGTTCTTGTAACACCTACAGACACCACCAGGAATCCAAGGATACATGAGCGGAACAGTCGGGACTACCACTTTGTGAGCCGGTCTGCCTTTGAAACGGACCTGGCCACGGGGAAGTTCATTGAGTCGGGGGAGTTCGAGAAGAACCTGTATGGCACCAGTACCGACTCTGTCCGACATGTCGTCAACTCAGGACGCATCTGTCTGCTTTGCCTGCACACCGAGGTAGGAGTGTGTTTCTGCATGTTTGGTATTTTGCAGTCAAACCAGGAAAGTGAAAACTCATGATTTCACAATTTTCACCTTAGTTTGGTTCTAAACCTAACTCTTACGTTAACTCTCACCTTAACTTCACAGAAGACTTCATGACCTAACCCTCTAATAGAGATGAGAGAAAAAAAATATTTTTGCAGTCTTGAGGGATATCATATTTTCAGAGATTGTTTTCAAGATATAAACATTTTTGATAATTTGGCATAGCCAAGAAGTGGAAATGTTTTAAATTCCTGTGCTATTTATTTTTATTCTTGGTTGATATAGAGCACCGAAGTCCTGACGTCACTCGTTCATCCCCAGGTTTGCGGAAGTAATTTCTCTATGGAGAATAACATTGGGTCATCTTAGAATCGTCTCATATAAGCATTGTGGTCCAAAAATAAACACCGCGTGTCGGCGTTATTGTCAGGGAGGAGGTTCTGTATCGTTTATCATAGTCAGTCACTTATATTTGATACAGTCTGTTTCTGGCGAAAATGTAACTAATTCGGCGGAAGTAACATTAGCGTTTTCTCACCGTCAGTTGATGCTTCATATGTTTATGTTTATGTTTATGTTTGACGCGATATTAAATACGTCTATGGGATTCAGAACGGGGGTGGAAAACTGCGAACCAGGTAGACAAACAAAGGATGTGTAAATGACGTCAGACTTCGGCGGTCTATAGTGCCACTTTTATTCAGAACTGCGTTTTCAAACTCAAAGAAGATCTTTATTAGAGTGGATATGAATTCTATGATAAAGGCCATTTCAAGCATAAATATGAACTGTATTTTGTCCCAACCTTTGGTGTAATTGATTCTCCAAAATATTGTACACAGAAACTTCATCATTTCATCATTCTGAACCTTTTTTTCATTTTCTTTATTTCATGTTATCCTACATATAATTAAGGAAAATCAGTCTCTGTGTCACACTCTTTTTCGCATTTTCCTCCTCACTGGCTTGAGCAATTGATCTGAACTTGCACACAGGCATTGACCATTATCATTATGCAGACCGTGAGGAGGCCTGTTTTTCACTTTTCCCAAATTCAAGCTGTTTATTATTGTTAGGAATATATTATTATTATTATAGGGCCACTATGGATATTTTCCATAGCACTCGCACACACATTGGCACGTGTCAATGTGCGTTCCAGGGATGCGGACAAAAACTTCTCTCTCTTTGTTCATGACAACGTGTGGAGCTGCACTTGCACACACACACACACACACACACACACACACACACACACACACACACACACACACACACACACACACACACACACACACACACACACACACACAGTACCGTGTGTGTGTGTGTGTGTGTGTGTCTCACTAGCTGTGCTTAATCAATGGCAATGCCATTAACATGCAACATGCAATTTTGCTGTAACATACCTTTTAATGGGCATTTGGGAGATAAAAGAAACCGCAGAGCAGTCCCGAAAATATTATATTTTGTGTCCGACATGACGTTAACAGATCATGGTTACAGAGTGAGAACTAACGTGAGTTGCAACGGCTCGCTCTCTCTCTCTCTCTCACTCTCACTCTCTCACTCTCTCTCTCTCTTAAAATTTCAATATGAAAGGTAGGCTACAATGACTGCTACTACTTTGTTTAGGGATGTTCAGCAATAACAATGCCATGCATTCCATGCACATGACAGTGGCCGCCTCCTCTCCCAAAGTTTCACTAAGCAAATAAGCATGTACTGTGTACACACAACCCAAAGTCTGCAAATACTTTGAGTGCACACATTCCCAGGTATTGACTAGTATGTATTATTATGTCCGCTTACTGTACTCTCAAGACAAATGAGTTGTTGCCAGAATCTTCATAATGAATGATACTTTAGTGAGGCAAATCATAGTTTTTGGTGACATTACTTGATATCCATGAAAGCACAGCATCATTCCTTCTCTAATTTCTTTCCTTTAAATTCATATGTCCTTTTAGTCGCTGCGGGTGTTGAGGTCCTCCAACCTCAAGCCATATGTCATCTTCATCGCCCCTCCTTCACAGGAACGACTGCGCACTCTGCTGGCCCAGCAGGGTAAAACACCAAAGGTACCTATTTTGAACTGTAAACATATTAATTCTTATTTCTTTTTTTTGTATAGCATGCATCATAAACGTATTAGTAGGGAGGTCAAACACAATTTGACTTTATTGTCTTGTTTCTAATAACAGTATAGTAATCCCAGAAATTGTTTGGCTGTGTCTCACCCTCAGTGGTGGAACTCAAGTACTGTACTTAAGTACAATTTTGAGGTATTTGTACTTTATTTGAGTATTTCCAATTTCCAAGGCAAATATCGTACGTTTACTCCACTACAATTATTTGAAAACTTTAGTTACTAGTTACTTTGTAGATTTGGATTATTATTACAAAACATACATACGCTTCAGCCCTATATACATTTCGGCCATTTGAAAATAGCAGATCTACAAGCTCACAATGCGTCGCATCGCGCATTGTGTATTTTCAAAAGATTTTTATACATTTGAAAACTTGAAATGGGACATTCTGCATAATGACTACTTTAACTTTTGGTAGTACTTTGAGTACATTTTGATGCCAATACTTTTATACTTTTACTCAAGTACATTTTGAATTCCGGACTTTTACTTGTAACAGAGTATCTCTACATTGCAGTATTTATACTTTTACTTAAGTAAAACATTTGATTACTTTTTCCACCACTGCTCACCCTCCTGCCCCTTCTGAATCCTACTCACGTGTAGCCCGAGGAGCTGAAGGACGTCATCGAGAAGGCCCGCGAGATGGAGCAGAACTTTGGCCATCTGTTTGACGCGGCCATTGTGAACGTGGACCCAGACACAGCCTTCCACGATCTGAGGAGGCTCATCGAGAAGCTGGACACCGAGCCACAGTGGGTCCCCACCTCCTGGCTATGTTAGAGCTCAACAAAGAGACCAAGGCAGGAAGGGGAGAAAGAGAAAGGGTTCTTGGAACAACAATCGAGAAGGACAGATTGACAGGTGATGGTCATTTATCACTGGATCGTCAAAGAGTTTAACTTGCACAAAATGAAAGTATCATAGAGGTGACCGCTAAAATGTTTTGCAGGGATGGACTTTTCTTAACTTTCTTTTGTTGCTGTATGTCTGTCTTGTTTTCTTTTCCTCACTGTTCTATATCAACTTACCACAATTTATCAGAAACAAATTATAGACGGTATATTTCCATCCTAATCTTTATAGTTATTTATAATTGTAAATATATATTTTCTAGGCAAAAATGTTATAAACATTTTATTGTGACATTTTTGTTGTTTGTAAGATACGTCAATGATGTTCATCCGGGACGGTATATCTATGGTATATCTATATATGATGTTTCTGAGAATGCAATAAACAGGGACGTGCTCTGATTTCCAAACAAAATAATTAACCCTCGTGTTACAAGGGAATACAATATTTTCATCCAGAGACTCCAAAGAAAGATATGATGGAACATGCTTTATTCAGTGTTTTTTTCACTCGACCAATTTCAGTATTATGTTATGTTGCTATATTTATATTGTAATAACATACCTCAAAATCGTTGGTCTGTTTATTAGTTGTCTGCCTAATGGCAGTATAACTAGCTGTACTCTTCTACCACAGTGGGGTTTGAGAGTGTCTTGTTCCATGGTTCTGTGGGCAGGACATCCTGTCACTCTGTAGAACTTAATCAAACTGCTGTTTCTTTACTGGTATCCTAGTCATCATGAATTATGCACAATTCAGGTAAACAATGTTAATGCTAATAAATTACTTAATGTCTCCAAATCTCTAATTGTTGATGTGTTGCCTACTGGTTGTTGCGATTACAATTTGGGGTTGATTGGATGCTGTGTTCATCTGGCGTTTTTTGTTGTTTTGTTCATCTGCTGATTCACGTTGAATTGTAGGTCATGCAATCAAAATTTGTGCAACTCCTCAAATAGGCCACATTCTTTTTCTTTTGCAAAACACTTTGCTACTACTGCTACCACCGATTTTGTCCAAACCTCACCCAAAATGGTACACCATATCTATGTAGTAATTGTTGAAGTTGTTAAGATGCAAAATAACGTGTGTGTGACAGTTATTAAGTGAAACGTATTGTGTTAATTAATCAGTTGAGTGAAAAAAATATATGGCTTTCACATATGGTTAGGTTAAATTTAAAAGGGACAAAATCAGAAAATAAACATACTTGTTTATACATAAGTTACTTGCATACTTCATAGTTTTTGAGGACCTAGTCTAAAATGTCTGGTTTGATTCAATATTGATCGAATATTTAGCGGAACTAGACCGGTGCCTCGTTGGGTACCGGCCTACCCGGGAACGATGCAAATATTCCGTGCATTTATTGTAAGATTATGGCAAAAATGTCAATTGGTGTCACCGAAAATGTTTACCATTATTTCAACTTGCTTAAAAAGATGAGTCTTCCATGCCTTTGTGGCACAAGCAATGTGACAGGCGTTTATGAAAAGAAATGTTAGGGTTCAAAACTAACACTAAAAGGTCATCTGAACTCTAAAAGGTTAACTATGGCTCACATACTGTATGTCTTCCATGCCTTTGTGGTGCAGGTAATATGATATTGGTTTATACATTGAAGGTTTAGGGTTCAAAGCTGCTTTGGAACATTTTCGCACTCCATCTAAACTAAAAGGTTAAGTATTTGGTTCTCACATATACTGAATGATCTATGCCTTTGTGGCACAGGCAATATGACACAGGTTTATAAACCAAACATTTAGGGTCCGAAGGAACATTTTGGCACTCGATCTGAACTCTAAAAGGTTAACTATTTGGTTCTCACATGTATCTTTCATACCTTTGTGGCACAGGCAATATGACACAGGTTTATAAACCAAACATTTAGGGTCCGAAGGAACATTTTGGCACTCGATCTGAACTCTAAAAGGTTAACTATTTGGTTCTCACATGTATCTTTCATACCTTTGTAGCACAATCGATGTGACGGTGCTTTATAATCTGAAGGTTTAGGGTTCAAAACTGACATTTTCGCACTCCATCTAAACTCTAAAAGTTTAAGCATTCGGTTCTCACACAAATGTTCCTTCCATGCCTTTGTAGCACAAAAGATGTGACATGGGTTACAAATCAAAGGTTTAGGGGTTGTAATTCTCAAGGAACTTTTTTGCACTCCATCTAAACTCTGAAAGGCATCTAAAACTCTCTAATAAGGTTAACTAACTGGTTCTCACGTGTATCTTCCCTTTGTAGCATAAGCTATGTGACAGTGGTTTCAAAACTGGTAAGGAACATCACACTAATGGATTGTTGGAGGTTATATTTAAAGGAAGAGTTCACCCAAAAAATGACTTATTTTCTATCAATTGCACACCCTATGAAGCCTTGAATCCATGGATTATTTTTTGTTTTTGTCGCATTCCTAAGATAATAATTTGATTCCCGTCTCCTACCGGCTAATGTATCCGGTAGGAGACACAAAGTAGATTATTTGTGTCTCCTACCGGAAATACACACGGTCATCAAATTATTGTCTTAGTCCACAAAAACTAAAATAAATCCATGAAATCAAGGCTTCGTGGGGTGTGTAATTGATAGAAAATATGTAATTTTTTGGGTGAACTCCTCCTTTAACCATTTCACTGCCAATCAGTAGATCTACGCGAACCGATGTAAAGCCGCCACGTGCCAATCGCGTAGATCTACGTGAAGTGAAAAAAAAAAAGACCAAGGAGATATGATTAGTTGAAGATCTAGACTCCTATCCACTTCCTTGTTAACTTAAAAAGTCTATATTTCGGCTCCTGAGTACTTTTTTTTCCCAATGAAAAACTCTGGCACTGGCTAAAAAAAATTGAAAATACCTCCGGCAGTTAATGGGTTAAGGTTGAGGTGGCAGGTCAAAAGATGAAAATCCACAGCAAACACCTCTCCCCCTGACAGAATGACTGAATCTACAGATACATCCACTGGGTTTATAACGACACGTGACCTCTACCTGTAGGTTATTGTTTAAAATCATCTTTTGGAACATTTTCACTCTTCACCCACATTTACTTTTTCATTAGAGCAGACCGAAACTCCTTAATGGTTAATAATTAAGGCGCTCACATCAAGACATGTTGCTTGCTGTCCATTGTGTACTATAGTCCAAAATCCTATAGGACCATAATGGACCACCGACATATGTATTATTGTAGTATTATTTTTGGTGACTTCATAGTGCATTTACGCATTTTGATGTTTGAGAGAATAATTTCTGTGCCAAATCTTTATACTGCACAGGTTTTGATTTTGGATTCGAGAAAATACGAATTAGGTATTTCAATGTGTGCTGTCCTGTGCACCGGTGAGAAGAGTAGTGGAGCCAAGCTGACATACGACTCTGTAAAAGCTAATGGATGGACAAGGAGAATTCTTTCTTTGGTGTGATGGCAAATTCCACCCAAAACTCAGGAATAGCTGAGAGTTAGACTTACAGCATCATGGCATTCAGCCTGGGATGCTATTGAGTGATTGGAGTCCACTCAAAACTCTGAAATAGGTAGCTACAAATAGAGGGAGATGGCATGTAATGGACGAACTGCACTGAAAACTCATGTTGTGCTCTTTGAAAATTTAAGAATGTAGCTTTTGTCAGGCTACCCAGGTACATGGTGGAGAAAGTAGCTGAACTACTTGAAAGCTACATCATTCTGAAAGTAGTGAATCTAGCCACAAGCTAGCTACTTGGAAATAGAAGCTAGACACAGTGACGTGTGAGATCATTCAGAATGGTACTGGGACAAATTATCCAGTCTCTTTATTAGTTTATTTAACATTTAAAAAAGTTAAAAATAGGTCATTATAAGGTGAAGAGAGGAACATTTGGCTATTTTGTTTCTTTGTACTAAGAAAAACGTACGTAGTGCGAGCTAATATAACACTTTGACCCAAGTGATTTTCTTAGGGTGAATTTAACTTACTGGAGTAAAAATATATTTAAAGTAAGATATCTGTTCTTTTACTCAAGTATGGCTTTCAAGTACTTTATAAACCAATTTTCTGATAACTTGCAAGGCATAATTGGGCAGCAGTAATGGCCAGTTGCAGTTTTGTTACATGGCGGCTGGACGGCTACCTCCAGGCATCACTTTAGGGGGAAGTACCTTCGCACCACAAAATAAATAAAATAACATAATAAATTAAGCGTTTAACCAACCAGTTACAAATTTCGTAATGGTTTCCGGTTAAACCTTTAACTTTTTTGTTGTCTTGTGGCCCCAGACTTCAAGTAATTTTACAATTGAGGCCTCCTGCCTGTGGAAGTGTCTTTGAGCCACTGAACCCTTAACTGCCCCCGATGAGCGTTGCTTTTACTTTTACTTTGCTTTTCCGACATGTGTGTGTGAATGGTTGAATGCAGAGCCATTTAAGGAGAGTTGCGTCACCTCCTTCACTTCATCAGCCCAGTCTTCTACAGAGTCTTCCATTGGTGAATAGTGACAAAGCAGGGAGTCTTCAGGCTCCATTGGATCCCCCTATAGTTCTTATCTTGTTTTTTTTGCTGATGTTTAACAAAGTATGACAATTAAGTGCCATCAGATGCTGCCTGATGTGATATTAATTTGTATGAAGTTTTATTTATGTACTGTATGTATACATGTCCAGTAAGTGTAAGTGTTCCCTGATACTGTGCATTGATTGATTGATTGATTGATTGCATAGCAATTGCATGCATCAAGACGTTTAAATAATATACAAAACATCATACCATACGAGTAGTAATAAAAAGAAAAATATGTACAGTAAACAGTTGGGGAAGAGGTCCTTTCCGGTGATAAGCTTAGACTTTTTACAGGGGCCAGTTACAAACTGCAGTCACCTGTAGGTGCTCTTTTAGAGCGGTTTTGAAGGAGGGTAAGGAGTCACACACTTTTATGCATTCAACCACTATGGGATTTATGTATGTGGGTTATGTGTGGGACGTAAACTCAAGTCTCTCTGTAGGCACACTTTGTCAAGACCAAAAAGGGCCAAACTAGGCTTGAGAGAGAAGATGCTCTTCCAACCATCTTTGTGCATCACCCTGTGTTCAAAACCAGGAGCGACCCCTGAACCACGATGCACTGGACCTGTAAATATAGAGCACAAAAATGCTGATGACTGCTAGTGTTAAAGGTGACACAGGTATAATAAGAATGAACTCTTAATAATGATAGTAAAATATTCTGAAGTGATACATTAATTTGAATAATACAAAAAATTATATAATAATAATAAATTATTGGCTCAGGAATGGGACAGAAACAAATAAATCTAGATCTAGAAACAACAACTAGATGAATGACATCTGACCCCATCTTGTTTAACCAATCCCAATTCTCTGTACAGGAACCTTACCTCTTTGTCTTCTTGAAGCCCACAATGTAGTCAGGCACAGGACAGCCAGCTTGCTTCATTACATTGCCGATGCTGTAGAAGAGGCCGGGTCCCACAGACAGAATAGACAAAATTGTTAGTGAAAGGGTAGAAAAAAATTTGCCTGGTAAACCCTCCCTCCGGAAATCTCATTTCCATTTGATTCCAGGAGTGAAATCAAATGGAAATGAGATTTCCGGAGGGAGGGTTTACCAGGCTAGAATAAAATAGGCTAAGCAAGCCTAGTTGAGCTGGATCCTAGATACAGCTAGCCCACTTCTTTGGGACTGCGGATGGAAATTAGCATCCTTTCTAACTCCAACGTATTTACACTGCATTCCAACTTTACTGTTGTTATGTTTTTGCCGTGTTCATGAATATGTATTGTCCCACCCCAAATAAAGTAAAGTAATGGTCTGGTTGGTTGGACTGGTAAACTGTCATTCCTTCGAAAGGGAATCAAATATTACATTTAGATTTAAAATAATTCTCGTTCTTCTAAAACGCAGGGAGAGTGCACAAACTGAAGCTCTAACGTTAATTAAATAATATAGATTTACAGACAGGGTAGGAAAAGACATCACTGGGGGGGGGGGGGGGGGGGGGGGGCATCACAAAATAGCACCAAATGAGCACATTGCATTCCTGTTTTTTCTGTTACAAAAGATTGGCAACACCTGCACAACACTAGTGGCTATTCCATGTTGACTTTGTCAGGACAGCAAATCTCAAATTCAAAATTTTAAACTATGCCAAGAGGAACTAACCAATCCGGTGGATGTATTCAACAGAGCTGGTGGGGAAGTCATAATTCAGCACCATGTTGACTCCCTTGAAGTCGATTCCTCTGGCAAGCAGTGCAGTGCAGATCAAGACCCAGATCTTCCCTGAGCGGAAACTGTTGACAACGTTGTCTCTCTGGGAGACATAGATATAAGAAAGACAACTATCAAGTATCAACTTACACTCAGTGGTGGAAAGTAACTAAGTACATTTACTTAAGTACTGTACTTAAGTACAATTTTGAGGTATTTGTACTTTACTTGAGTATTTCCAATTTCCATTACTTTTACTTCTACTCCACTACATCTCAGAGGCAAATATTGTACTTTTACTCCACTACATTTACTTGAAAACTTTAGTTACTAGTTACTTTTCAGATATAATGAAACATACATTAACCACTTTAGCCCTATTTTATACATAGGCTATTTGAAAATAGCAGATCTACAAGCTCACAACGCGTCGCATCGCGACACGTTGTGAGCTTGTAGATCGGCTATTTTCAAATATTTAGTACTTTTACTTTTGATACTTTAAAGGGTAAGACCACTTTGGTAGAGGTTTGGGTTGTGTAGTTACCTTGCCATGATGTAACTCCAAAGGTGGGCAAGAAATCAAAAATAATTGCTCCATTGATTAGAAATTGATAATTCAAAATATGCTCCTCATTGACTTACATTGTACGGTAAAACAGCTCTCAAAGTCACTCTTTTAGCACATAAATGAACCCAAACATAGCTGATTCAGACAATATAGAGCATCACCAAACCCAGTACTGTTTGTTTTTTGAATAAAAATGTCAACTTCCTGTTGATTTTACTATTTGAAGATCTGGATCCGCGGATCCAGTCCAGGTTTTCTACTTATTAAAAATGGCAAAATCAACAGGAAGTTGACATTTTTAACAGTAGCAGTAATTTGAGTACTTTTCCCACCACTGCATATTAGCTGTATGATAAATAAGTAAATACTAATATGTAGTGCAGTGATTCCCAAACTTTTTTTGGATCAGGGCCCACTGTAATGTGTAAAGCTTTTGCGGCCCACCCATCTGATCTGGCTGCCTAACACTGCGGGCATTTTCAGAGGATGTTTATTCTGATGATGATCAGTCAATCAATTTGTGTTTCCGGCTCGGATCAACGGTACTTAAAGTTATAGTTCACCCCCAAAATGACTTTCTTTCTATCGATTTGGTCACCCCATGGAGACTTCAATTCATGGATACTTTTTTGTCGCATTCCTAAGCCAATAATGTGGTGACTAATGGACTGTGACATCAGAGTCCAGGGGCCAATCACAGATTACTTTTCAGCCTAATTATTCAGAGAACCTCAGACCACAGAAAATCCACTGAATGTTTAAAGTTCAGGTTTTTGGGGTCTAATTGAGGTCATAAAACCCCCCAAAAAACATACAAAAATTGAAAATGAATGTCATAGAACGAGCGTATATGCGGTGTGCTAGATCACGTATTATATAATCATTATAATTCTCCCTCCTGTCAGAGGAGTCATTAATTCACACAGGTAGTGTGTCTTTATCACAATATGCCCAAATATGGATTACTGATGTCATAGTAGTACTGACAAAATTCAGATCATAGATTTAGCTGAAATAGACATTCAGGTTGAGTAACGTCATTAGATATTCCATATAATGATGTCATCACGCAATGATATCACAACATAATTATGACATCAGATGTAATTGTCCTTTTAAATGTCGTTATTGTAGTTTATAACAAAAAAACATTCAGCAACTTCTGGAGATTAATCGCCCTACCTTCTAACAACCTTTCTGTAAATTAGTTGCACTGATTCACAGTGGTGCTGGTGTGTGAAATGTTTCACTGGACGATACATCTGAAAGGACATGATAATTACAGCCCAGCTGCTGTGGTAGTCGGACACAAGATGTACTCATTTGGAGGAAAGAACAACAGTGGTCAAATGGAAGTCCACATCTTTAACACGGTGTCTCTACGCTGGAGGACGTTGCCCCCATGGACAAATGGAAGAGGAGAAGGTCCCCCTGATGTTCCTTCCAGGCGCTGGGGCCACACAGCTGTACTTATAGCAGAGTGCGTCTACATCTGGGGAGGGCTTCCTTTCTGCAACCTGCTCTATGGATTTGATGTCGACTCCCACAGATGGTTCAAGCCCGAGATTTCTGGAACCGTTCCAGAGGGGAAGTGTTACCACACAGCCTGTGTCTTGGAGAAGGTCATGTATATCTATGGAGGAATCAAGTACCGGACTGGAAATACTAGTGACATGTACAAGTTGGACACCACCACAATGGTCTGGGCTGTAATTAACACCAGAGGAACTCCACCACCTGCTTCATATCATCACTCTGCCACCATCATCGGGACAAAGATGTTTGTATTTGGGGAATGTGGGGACGGGGGCGTCGTCTACAGCTTCGGAGTGTTTGACACAGAGACCAACAACTGGCTGAACACACCTCCTACACAGCCTCCCCCAGAAGGACGCCGGGTCATTCAGCCTTTGCCTACAATGGAGAGCTGTACATATATGGTGGCAGCAGCCAGGAATTCTTATTAAATGATGTGTGGAAATTCAGCCCAGTGACCTTCACCTGGAATAAGGTTGAACTCAAGGGAAACGGCCCTTCTCAGACGTATTGTATGCAATGTTGCATGGTGGGAGATCGTATCATACTCTTTGGAGATCGGGAACCACAAGTAGACTACCATCTCTCTAATGGTCTGTATATCTTAGATTTAAGTCCAACACTGAAGACATTATGCAAGCTAGTAGTTATTCAGTACGGTGTGGAGCAGTCAGAACTCCCTCATGACATCAGGTGGGAACTGGCAGCCATGACTAAAAACCACTAGAAAGGTTCACATGCTCAGTGGAGCACACATCTCTTCCAGTACAATATTTTTCTCTGAGATTTCTCTGAGACACCGGGAACGCATCTATGTGTCATTTTTGAGCGGTGTAGCCGCTCCTATAAGTGGGGTTGGGACCCATGACCCATCCGTCGTGAACATTTGTCTTTCGCTGTACTGTGATTGGCTGATAAGTATTCAGACCCTTTGCTCAGTATTGTGATTGGCTAGCGAGACGCATGATGAAATTCATAACCTATAAATAGCACCACGCACTTAAAAAAAAATACTTTTTTTTAAGTGAGCTTCCATCACTGTGATGACCTTAAATAACACCGCTCACTTCACACTGGGTGTGATTTTTTTTAAATTTCTTTGGCTATTCAAAAATAGAAAAAGGGAACCAGGAGACCTGGTACTGCCAGACCCCTAGTGGTTGAAAGATCAGAGCACTACGTCACGCTAAGCTTGGCCAATCAAGAAGAGGACAGAAGACAGACCTCTTTTATGCCCATGTATGGACGAAAACGTTTGGAGAGGGGGACCGAACAGAAGACAGACCTCTTTTATGCCCATGTATGGACGAAAGGGGGACCGACAAAGCCTCATGTAGGCCCGACCCCCTGGGTCTGGCAACAAATAGCAGCGCTATGAGCTTGTAGATCTGCAAATCTCTGCAAATCACGGGCTGCCGTGATTTTTGGTGATTTTTTCCCCCCCTAAAACATGATCATCAGGTATTATGGTTATACTAGGAGGAAGATTTTTTTCAAAAAAGTGTACAGAAAGTGTTAAAATTATGTTTTTATGTGGACACGCCTCCAGTTCATTAACTCATTCCCTGCCAGACTTATTTCTGTCTGTGTTTGCCCACTGCCAGCGGTTTAGTGTTTTTTATAACTTTAAAAAATTCACATTTTTTTTCTTCATTATGATCGCAATTCCCATTACTTTTACTCCACTACATCCCAGAGGCAAATATTGTACTTTTACTCCACTACATTTACTTGAAAACTTTAGTTACTAGTTACTTTTCAGATATAAATTATGATATAATGAAACATACATTAACCACTTTAGCCCTATTTTATACATAGGCTATTTGAAAATAGCAGATCTACAAGCTCACAACGTGTCGCAGCGCGACACGTTGTGAGCTTGTAGATTGGCTATTTTCAAATATTTAGTACTTTTACTTTTGATACTTTAAGTATATTTTGATGCCAATACTTTTGTACTTTTACTCAAGTACATTTTTTATTCTGGACTTTTACTTGTAACAGAGTATTTTTACATTGCAGTATTGGTACTTTTACTTAAGTAAAGAATTTGAGTACTTTTTCCACCACTGCTTACACTTGAAAAAGAATCATGGCTCAAAATGACCACTATTGCTTATGAAAACTTGATGACGTGGTTATAGCTTGCAGCTGGTTCAAGTCAGGTACTGTTAGTAGAATACATTTTAAGGGCATGGATCTGGGGAGGCCCGATGACTTAATATAATTTCCTTTACCAATGCTGTCTGAACGCCTGAATATCCACTGCCTTTTCTTTTTTTTTTATGTTGTGTAATCGTGTGTCCAATATGTTCAACATGAGTACCTGTGCAAAGTGATTGTAATACACTTGTACCTGCTGCTGCGTGCGGTCTGCATGAATAACATCCGTGCACGATCTATCGACTGTACAAACACCAGCATGGGAGGCAGGAACCCCTGATAAGAGAGCAGTAGATTGAACAAGATGGTCAGAGAGAAAACATACAGAGAAATCTTCTCTCGCTCTCTCTCAGTTAATCACATTTATAAAAAGTTGCATACCTTTTTGACAATGTTCCTCATGGCCACAAGTTTTCCGTTCTCTGTCCCCACAAACAGCAACTCCTGCTCCACCGTTTCCACCGCTGCATTCCTGAGAACACAGATTATTCAGATTATTTATGTAAAATAAAGATAACACCATAATGTAGAGTGTAAATCTCTGACCTCACAACGATTTGATTCAATTACAGTTCTTTGGGAAATTATTAAATGCATCAAGAAATCCTTAATATCACCATGATTCTATATTGATTATGTCGATTGAATTCACTAAGGAACTGATGATTTGGAAGATGTAATAAATGATTCACTATTTCATACTATTTCATTTTGGCCAGAATAAAAAATGTGTCTAATCGACAAAATGTCCATTTTGTCTAGTCGACACAGTTCAGACATTAAATATAGCTCAATGTCCTGATCAAGTGTCTCTAAAATTAGGTACAAACAGTAAAGAAATATAAAGAGTAATTCCAACTCATCTAAAATATAGTTAAAAGAAAACACAGCCCTCAGAGAGAGGGCTATGTTGTAGATGAAATGCTACCTGTGCGAGAAGACGTGCGGGGAGACGACGTGTCTTTGGCCACGCCCAGGAACTGACAAGAGCCGTCCAGGAGGGCGGATAGCACCTGGAGAGCACACGCACGCACCTGGAGGACGATGACAGAGATGATGAGGTAAATAATACACAGACACTCACAAGTTCAAATAGAGCCTGACAGGGGGTTTGATGCTGATCCTGATGTTGGAGAGTCCTAGACCACAGATTACTGATGCTTTGACCGTATTATAAAATAAAAAATAGGGGTGCCAATGGCCTAGTGGTTAAGGCGCATACCACATATAGGCTCTAATTTTAGTCACGAGTTCAATTCCCGAGCCGATTACCTGCGTGTCACTCCCTGTTTCCTGTAATTCTCAACAGAAAAGCCCAAAACAAATTTAAATAAAAAAATGTAAAAACTTCATTACAGTTTCTATGTCACAGAAAAATCTTATAAGCATATCAATTAATAATAAGTTAATAATAAGTTTTGATAGACACGTCGGCTGAATAATTGCCGCCATAAAAGTAAAATAATGGTCTATATACTGTACTGGCCAAACCGACATATCGGTCTAGCTCTACTCAAAACACACAAAACCCCACACTCACACAGACACACACAAAAGTGCGTGCTTTACCTTGGGCGATGGGTCCTTCAGCATAATGGTGTCGAGGGTGAGGGCCGGTTGTCCTCCTATAGGAGCGTCAGGGATGAAGGAGGACCAGTATCCATAAAGAGTCTTCTTCTCTACTGCCTTCACCGCCGCCAGCAGGCAGTGCAGCGCGCCCTGACGCACACAAGCATGGTAAAGTCTGAAAGATTCAAACGCTGAAGTGACCGCTCACCCAGCGTAAAAAAACATGCTCTTGTTGTTCTACCCGTGTCCCTGCCTGGGCAATTAGCTAACCTAAAATGTGAATTACTACTCATGGCCACATAGCAAGTTGTTTAAAATATGAAGAAACAATGAACAATCGTTTGACATATTCTGTTTTCTAAACACAGTACGGTGCTCCTTTAAGTATCCTCATTCCAATCTTTTTCTACGACACCTTGTTCTCAAAAACAAACAAACTATGAACTAATGTTTTTTTTTTTTTTTACCTCAGTTTGCTTTGCATTCCACCTTCTGGGTCTGAAAACTCTGAGTCAGAACTGCTCCTCTTCCAGGAGGGGTAAAGAGAAGGAGCAAGGGCTTTAGACCAGGACTCTCCTTCAATGTTAACTCCTTCTCTTCTTCTTCCTCCTCCTCCTTCACCACCACCACCTCCTCTACCTCCTCTGACTCCTTTCTGAACAACAGGCCGTGCCTCATCTTCGTTCTCCCCTCCTTTCTCGTCCACGGCGGTCTTCTTACCTTTCCCTCTGGACTTCCTCTTCTTGTTCTGCCATTTAGCAAAGGCTATTTAAAACACTCTTATTTAAGTGGTGATAAGTTCTAGGTCTAAAATCCTTCCTTTCTCCAATTTTGTTAGTTATTTTTAATTTTTTACAATCAAACACCGACAGTGTGTTTGATTACTGAGGTAGATGAACTAATACAGTACAGGGGCCTATTATAGAAAGGGAGCAAAAGGAATAAAAGCATCTTTAAGGTCTCACCCCCGAGGCTTTTCCTGGTGCGGCAGCTTCCTTCTGAGGTTCAGCGGGTTTGGGTGGAGAGTGGGACAGACCCTCATACTGAGGAAGAGGAGCTGGATAAAGAACAGCCGGCCACTCCACACCCACACCTGAAACATAAGCCTCTGCAGAACACACACACACACACACACACACACACACACACACACACACACACTATGGGCTAAAAGGTCAACCATCAGCCACACAATGTAATAATAGTTCAAATAGTCAGTTTAAGTGGTATACAGTAGGACTGGAAAGACCTACCCGAGACAGACACTGGCCATGCAGGTAAGTGCTGCACGCCGTAACTCCACATTGGGTTGAGACGGGGAGCTGTAGCGTACCAGGACTCCATCCTCACCCAGTAACTCGCCAAGGGGCTACAAAAAAGAAAATCACTCAGTAGACTCAGTAACTCAAATCATGGACCTGTCGATCATGACCCACTATACTTCCTAGAACTACAGGTGAACCATCCCAGAACTTTATCTTGAGTGCTTCTCCTACTCAATTTATCTGACTCAATAAAGAAAAGAGTATACAAAGTCAAACTTATAAAAAAAAAAATCTATCAGACCCTGGAAGCCATGCTGCTCCCAACACCCCAGGTAGTAGTGTTCAAGATATACTGTTCGGAATCAAAGTGTTGCAAGGACATGGTTCATGACAATCCACTCATTAGTGGAATGTTTGGCCTAAGGGTGGCGCTAGAGGAGAGGCCAAGGGGTCTCCAAAACCACTAGGGTTCATAATGTGGGGAGCATGGACTTGAACAGAAAATTCCATGGCAAGTTCAGCCATTAGTTTACCAACATCACTCTCCTTGGGGCCCCACCGCCAGTGAGGATACAAATCATGCACGTACTCAGAACATAAAAAAATCAAGAACCAACAGTAGTTGCATGGATTAAAGCAAAATAAAAATCTCACGACTGAACCATTTTGTTAGGCCTAAATCCTAATCTGCGATTTGTGAAACAGTGTGATAGGAGCC
This sequence comes from Gymnoscopelus braueri, assembly GCF_963280865.1. NCBI lineage: Eukaryota > Metazoa > Chordata > Actinopteri > Myctophiformes > Myctophidae > Gymnoscopelus > Gymnoscopelus braueri. Next base: position 29,410,420 of record NC_137616.1, on the reverse strand, counting down.
CCCCAGAGCCCCCACACACTAGCACTGTGTTTCATAAAAAAGCTTAACATGTAAAATAATTCTGTTTTGGTAGCCATACAGCCAGCCAGTTGAAGAAATTGCAGATTGAGGCTTTAACATGCATTTATGAAATTTCCGAGATCATTGGGGTTTTCTGGAAGACTATATTATCATCTCTAGTCTAGGCTATCTACAAGCTTACAACACGTCAGACACGTTGTAAGCTCAGTCGTGGCGACTGAGAACTTTAATTCATGTAGTTGTCAACCAACGTGTATGCTGTGTGACACACAGAACACCCAAACAAACACCTACCTTCTGGCATTGAGGTCCATTCCCATACACTACTGTGGAGAAGGTCAGCAGCACTTCCAGGTGTGTCCACGTACTGCACAGACTCAATGCACGGACAGTGTAACTAATCAACACGTTCAACGTCTGCTCATCTACAATTACCTAAGAGATCAAATAAAAAACATTAAAACACAGTAAACAAGTATTCTTATTTTTGTATTTATTATTACATTTTTGTGTATTCTTTGATGATCATGAGAGGGACGTTAACAACAAAGCATTAATTTTTTTCTCTCCCCAATCATCTAAACTCAGCTTAATGCCTCATAGTATGTGAAAGTGGCTATTAAATCATACATTGATGTGTAGTTGTGCGCAGTTGTTTTAATCACCTAAAAATATAAAACATCATTGATAGGAGGTCTTGAAAATCCATTTCAATAACCACCACCCACTAATACGTCATCCAACACCTTTACAGCGGTGCTTTACCTTCAGTTGATTGAGCAGATGGTGTATTAATTGGCATAATTTGACCACTAGATGTTCTTGACCTAGTGGCACCAGACTGCTTGCGTGTCTCAGCAAGGCACACACATCCTGAAAGGCAACATTACATCTTACAGAAGTGCAAAACTCTAGATGGTTTCTCACTTAAACTTGCATAGTAATGTTATGTCATAACACACATCAGGGACAACAGCAACTTGCAGTGTGCAATACAACACAGCATTTTGATTATGTATGTAAATAATGTGTATATTAACTGTTTATACAATTATACAAATACCATCTGTGTACATTCAGGCAGAGAGGCCCAGAGGTGCCCCTGTTGTAGGTTGTATGTTGTATATACAGCATTGGACTGGACCAGTGGGCCATTATATACTGTAATATAGGGGAGTCTGGTGCAACGCTCAGGTCCTGGACCTGGTGAGACAAAGGAGTAGCCCGGCCAGGAGGCCATCCACAGAGCCTAGTCCCTCCACGTGCCAGAGTATCTCCTCTCCCCCAGTCCCGGCAGAGCAGTTCCGGACAAGCGGACTGAGAGGCCCTGTCTTTCCCTATAGGACTGATCGTGGGTAGCTACCTAGGACGTAAGTCGGGGGATTGATCAACCTCGGCTCGGTCACCTGGGCGAGGGTGCTTGTTGCGAGACCCAAAACACCGGTTGACCCCAGGCTACAACACTGATGATACGTCCCAGGTGCATCCATGTGATGTTTTTTCGTTATGTAAGTGAGGTGAAAAGCATTGCTTTGAATGCATTAATAATGCATATGATGCAGACATAGCTATGCTGAGACTTGCTGTAAAATGTGTTAATTTATCAATGTATAACTCTGTGGAAGTACAAATGGAACCAAATGGACCCTTTGCCCAGTTTTCCCGGTGCCCAGTCTTCCTGGTGCCCACTCTTCTCCATCCTTAGGTGCCCACATTTCCCTAGTGCCCACTCTTCCTAGTGCCTACCACCTTTGCTGGTGCCAAATCTTCCTAGTGCCCAGTCTCCCCAAAGGTATGGTGCCCAGAATGTCCCTAGTGCCCACCAATCCTGTATCCATGAAAACTGCCCAAGCTGAACTCATGCAGAAGCGTAGCTCTGGTCCATAGCCTGAAGGAGTTCTCCGGACAAGAGCTAGCAGAAGCGTAATATTAACAGTTACCTCTGGTCGGTCGTATACTGATGGTGGGATTTATGGTACGATTATACAATGGTGCTAAAAGGATAACAAACCTTTCTGTATGAGAGAGCATGGGGGCATGGGATTGTCATTCTGAAACAGCCTTCCACAAAATACAATTGTCTAGATTTAGAATGTTATTGTAGCATTAAGGTTTCCATTCACTGGAACAACGAACACAAGTAATTAGAACAGGTGTCTAGTGTCTACTGACTTTGTCATATAGTGTAGAGCTAGACATGACATATGCTAATCTCATGGAAATTAATCTAAACTCAGAACTCAATCTGAAAGTAGACTGGTAGAAGTAGTAAGAGGATGGGCTATTTCTGTATCTAGCCTGCGATGCCTATGGGTAGCAAGCTGTATACCATGTCACATGCCTGACATAATTGAGTACCTGCTGGAGAACATGTACTAACAATTTGTAATCTTCATAGGATTACTGAAACAAGATGTTTGAATCATGTCATGGAAATAAGTAACTGTACATTTCTTTTCCGAGCCATGGCCAGCGTAGCAGAACCAATTAAAGACAGCAAAGTGGTCTTAATTTTATGAATTTCTCCAACCCCAAAATCAGTAGCAAGCAGGCATACACCTTCCAATAACATTAAAATGTGTTAGTTACCTTGATGTGTATTTGCAAAGGTTTTAATTGTAGCTTACATGCCCGTTAAAATGTTCAGAGCATCAATGTTTAGACCAATATTCAAGAAAGTACAAGTCGTTTAATCCTTTGGCATACTACTCTTTAATTAGAACAGTCAAGACATTTTTACACAAACTGTGCGATAACCATACACAAACGTAGGGGTTTTAACAAAGAATCTCCCTTATAAACCTGACAGCAGCTTGAGGCCAAAATTTGTAAAAAATAAAAAATAAAAAATACATATGATGATAATGATCCTACAATAATCAGCAGCTGCAAAAATAGGGTCAGGTTTTCGATTTTCACAAATAAGCCAAATAATGTTTGGAAAGTATGAGTCAGTATTATGCTAGAACAATGAGCATTCTGAATGAGTGAGTGAGTGAGTGTATTGTCTGTGTTGTGTTGGAGTGTATGTGGTGTGCATGAGAATGGCCCCTAGCCATCTGTATCACAGTCCAAACAGGAGCAACGCTCCTTCCTTAGTGTGGTGGGTAGAAAAATAAAAGGGAGAGATAGAAAACAAAAAGTACGGCAGAGGTCCACTACAGCACAAATTCTACACATTTTTGGAATCTGCAGGAATCTGCAATAAAGCAGACGATCTGAAAAGAAAAAGGCTTGGGAAAACATAGCATTGGGTCAGGCATCTTAGGGTTGGTCTGGGGTTAAGGCGTTGGTTAAGGCGTTGGTTTCAGGCAGTCTTGAAGAGGAGAATTTCCAGTCGACCCACTCTGAAGAAGAGTAAGTCCATGCCCATATTTGTTGTCACGTCGCTGGCAAAGTCAGTTCCCACGATGCAATGCCATTTAGGCTCGTACTTCTTCTCAAACTCCTGAAGGAACAACAGCAAACAGTGCAGATTATATTAAACACTAGAGGGCATTATACAAGTGTCTATAAACCAACAGGCCGCAATACCACACAGTTTTTCAACCATATCTCCATGCCTTTCAAATCAATAGGAGTAATGATCGATACAAAGTGCCAAGTCAGTCAATACTCTCATTACTGAAGCAGCGAATCAAAGGCACCACATCTTGTCCACGCAGTGTCATGGTTATACATCAAAACTACAGACATTATCCCTTCTGTAGAAACAAGAGCCTTGGAAACTGCTCGAGTCCCAAGCCTTTACAGTGACAGCAAAGGACTGTTCACGGGACAAAGATTACATTTTCTCAGACGGAATTGCTCGACAACAGTTATGGCACAAATTGACGAAACATTCATACATTTGACAGTAGAGCATTCCTAAGTTTAATAAGGCTGAACCCTGTGTCCCACGTACCAGTGTGATATAGCAAGCCATTTGCAGATTGTTTTGAGCCTCCTGTATGGCCTTTTTAGCAATGTCCACTGCATCATCCACCATGGTCTTCGACATTTTGCCCAGCGAGGTGTATATAAGTACCTCGTTGTCAGTCTTGACCACTTCAGCTAAAGAGACAGAAAAATGGGAATGAATAAACCTGACAGCAGCGAGACGTAAAACATAGTAAAATAAATAAATACAGATAGTATAATAATCCTACAATAATCAGCAGTTGCAAAAGTAAGTGGGTGAATTCTTTAATGTATATGTTACAGGTAAATTGGCATTCCAGGTAAATTGGAAAAGAAGCGCTTGTTTTCACCGGCCCCCAGGCAATTCTGTAGAATCAACGCTAGAGGGCAAAGCCAGCCAGCCAGCCAGCCAGCCAGCCAGCCGGCACTCGGAAGCGCTCGGGCGCGACTCCTCGGCCTCAAGGTCTGCTGAGTCGGCGCGCCTCCGTCATGGTCCAAAACTAAACTATACTTTATCAGCGAAAAAAAGGAGTCCGCGGTTGTTTGAAAAAGTAATGTCCCAAGCGGGAGTCAAACCCAGACTCCCAGTGGTATTGGATGGGGAGTCCAATGATTATCATAGTACGCCACTGAGGCTGGTGCTTGCATATCCTGGTTGCTATCTTGTTGTTGTCGTCCTCGCATCAAAGCCTCGCCTCGCAGCCCCGTGCCTAAAAACAAGCGCTCCCCTTCCAATTTACCTGGAATGCCAATTTACCTGTGACATATACACTCTGGCAGTTAAAGAGTTAAGGGATTTAACACTGTCCATAACAGGGTTCCTGCACCATTTTGAAAGTACAATTTAAGACCTCAACAAATGTAATTTAAGACCCAAATAAATGTCGCAACAATGTCTTCCTATATTGAAATTGGCTAATGGGAGTGCAGGCAAGCGGGTGGTAAAACTTCTATTAACCCATTAAGACCGGGAATGCGTCTTTTTAAGATTTATTTGGCCTTTCAAAAATAGCAGATATCAAGCTCATAGCGCAGGAGCTTGTAGATCTGCTATATTTGAAAAAAAAATAACATTTCTGCAAATCTTTGAACATATATTTTTTAAAGCGAACATTTTTAACTCCGTTACAACTTCTGGGGGTCCCTGGAACAAAATATTTTGAGATGGGGTCCATGGCCAAATACATATAATTTTTGATAACCACTGATATTATAGCAGCATTATGTTTTTTTTTTAAACCGTTAGAATTTAGAATGCATTTGTAGAATTCCCAGAATCAGATTTGAGTTACAAATGTTTGCTTTAAAAAATATACATATTGAAAGACCCACGATTTTCCACGATCTTTCCAAAGAATTGCAGTTCTACAAGCCCATAGCGCAGCACCGAGTGCCACACTATGAGCTATGGCCATATATATATTTTTTATCAAAAGGCTGTGAGTGTATTGTTTACTGTATAGGCCTATCATAGATTGCGTCCCATCTTATCTCTGGCTGGTAATATAAAAGAAATATCACCCTTTTTAAAATATTCATTAGTATTTTTCAAGGTCAGGCCTCAATAACTTTAGTGTGTCTCAAGCATTAGGGTGCTTGAGTGTATGTGTGCGTTTGTCCTACAGCAGTGGTTCTCAAACTTTTTCATGTCAAGGAGCCCCAAATTTAACTACTGCTATCTTTGTCAAACAAACGGTGGCAGAGGCTTAGCCCCATTTAGAACCTCTCCCTCCGCTATGTAGCTCCGAGATGAGGTTCCGCATTTGTCGGTGCCGTTTGAGCATGACATTTTCTAATATTGTCCGCTGTACATGATTCTTACCCGGGGAGTCGACCAGTTCGCTCAGGGCCCCTAAATCCCAGTCTTTTGCCTTCGTTGATATGGGCCTGCTCTTGGGTTGTTCCAGCTAGGAATTAGAGAATATTTGAAATATGAGAGAAATGACTGCAAAGCAGAAGGCCCCCCAAGTTCACTCTAGGTTAAATAAAAGTCTTAAGGTGCATGGCTCAACAAGGTCATGAAAGTACGGAAATAGTTGTACGTTTTCTCTCGTGCATGGAATGCAGGGGAAAGCAAAACTAAATAGAAAATGATGGATTAAACATGTTTCATGGCAACACCGATCATAATGAATTCATTTTGAAGAAAGACTTACTTTTTTCAAAGTAGCCATCTTCCTTCCAACCCTTGAAAGGGGACAGAAAAGGGACATTTTAGTTTGAGAATATTTGAAATATGAGATAAATGACTGCAAAGCAGAAGGCCCGCAACACTCCAGGTTAAATACAAATCTTAGAGTAATTCATGGAGATTGCTTTTAACGCATTCCTGAGCCAGTAATTCTCCGGTAGGAGACACAAAAGGCGTCTTTCCATATGCATGGCCTCACCCTACCCCACACTGAGCACACCACCCACTTGTGCCTCGGTTTCCACTACAATGAAGTGGGTAGAGTGGTGTGTAAGTGGTACTAAACTGGTGCCTAAAAAGTACCCAAGAGTCTCATCATATAGGGTACCAGAAAAAGGACCCACCTTTGCTAGCTAACAATTTTTGCTAGCCTAGGATGGCTCAAGGGTAGAAGACAGGGTTAAGCAATTAAAATGGAATTGCCTTGCCCTCAATACACACATCTGACTAAATACAAAAAAAAAAGTGAGTGACACCACAATAAGTTAAAGGGATATTTCACTTTAAAAAAAACTTTGGATCATTTTATCTTCTACTCAGGCTTTTGTGAGCCCTCCAGACCGTTTTTAAGTTGCTTGATTCATTATTTAGATATTTGATATTCATTTTATCAGACACGCCCCCTTCCTATACAAACCCATTATAACTTAAAACTCAATTTTTAACCGGTTATATTCATCAAAAACACCCGTCCTTGGTTCTGGTGACTCACCCTGCCCTCCTAATACGCGAGGGGGCCGTGTTTTTTCAATTACCTTTTTCATTTATATATATAAAAAAATAAATAAAAATTAAATACGATAAAAAAAATATATAAAATAAATGAAAACGTTATCGAAAAAACACGGCCCCCTCGCGTATTGGGAGGGCAGGGTGAATCACCAGAACCAAGGACGGGTGATTTGATAAATCTAACATGTTAAAAATAGAGTTTTAAGTTATAATGGGTTTGTATAGGAAGGGGACGTGTCTGATAAAATGAATATTAAATGTCTAAATCAGCGCTACTCAACCCGCGGGCCGCATGCGGCCCCAACGCAGCGTCTTGGTGGCCCCTCATGGTCAAACCAAAAAAAAAAAAAAAAGTTTTTTTTTGTTGATTTTTTTAAGCACAGGATAAAAATATACATTTCCGTTCAAATATATGGGTTGCTACATTTTTTTTCAAAAACAAACATCAATTGTTACAGGTATAATGCATAGTTTTCTATGCATTTCGGTTTTTTTGGGGAATTTGACCCCATTTTCTTTCGGCCGCACGGCTTCGCCACGCGCCCATAGTAGGTGTCCCTTATTTCAATCTCTGGGAGTTGGCAACCCTAACCTTGCCATACCTTAGCTTTTGCTGAACTGATGCCACTGGACATACACACAAAATAAACAGGTACAGTGAAAAGAATAAGATGTCAAAATGTACATTTTCTTATAACAATAACAATGCGTAGTGTGTGTTACAAAATAGAAAAATCCAAAATAGGACCGTCATTTTTAGCTTGCGGCCCCTTGGACTTTTGGTATTTTGCTGAGTGGCCCCTGAGCCATCTTAAGTTGAGTAGCCCTGGTCTAAATAATGAATCAAGCAACTTAAAAACGGTCTGGGGGGCTCACAAAAGCCTGGGCAGACGATAAAATGTTTTTTGGAAAGTGAAATATCCCATTGAGTTCTCGCCAACATGCGTTCTCTTTCAACATGTGGTGGCTAGGCTAGGCTAGGCTAGGCTATATCGTCGTTCAACGTATTTAAACCATTGATTGAATACTTTAACAGTTTGCAAAGACATATCCTAACCTTGTTATAACTCGTCGTCCCACAAAGTATCTGTATTTCATTCCAGAAGCCACTAACCTGTCGTCAGTCTTTCCATCTCGGCGAGGCACATTAGGAGGATTCATCTTCTAAATCTGCGTCGACTTGAGTGAAACTCTTAACAGAAAGTCTAGTAGCTGTGTTCCGTAAGCAACAATTGCTTCTGGAAAATAAAAGAAGACATATCACACATTGTTTTCTGCTGTGTTGCTTTTCGATGTGTCCACTGTATACGTTTATTGAGCTATCTAAAGAGCAGAAAGTACACGATACTGCCGAGCCAGAAACCAGTGTTGCTATTTTGTTGCTATTGTTATTATAAGCGACTTTGGGCTTATTTTTCTGTGAAGTTGCTTGTAAATATTGGTAGTTGCGGGTTGCGGTTTTTGGGTCTTTTTTCTAAAGTGTAGTTGATTATTTGGACTTGGGCTTCACAATTTGAAAGTTATTTTAACCAGTGGTTCTCAATTATGTTTATGTCATGGACCCTCAAATTAATATATATGTATTTGTCCCTAACCCCCATCTGAAAATGTTTTGTGCCAGGGAGCCCCGTACCAGATTTGTGGTGTTTGTTAGTGTTTAAAAAATCCTCAATATTTCACATTTTACTTCAAGATAAATAAATAAAAAGCAGATCTACAAGCTCACAACACGCTGTGAGCTTGTAGATCGGCTATTTTCAATGCATACAGTAAAGGTTTAAAGTGCTCATAATGGCCTAGTGCAAGTCTTCAACAGGGGTCCGCGAGGTACTGCAGGGGGTCCGCGAAATTGTTGCTTGATTAGACAATTACAAAAAATATATATATTATATAATTTTTTTTTAAATGTCCATTTGTCTTCATATATTTTTTAAACATTTTCCACATTTATGTATTAAATAAATGATGATATCTATAAATGATTATGTCCATTTTGAATAGCTTGTATACATGATTATTGTGTAATTGACAGATTTTGTTCTCAGTTAATAAGGTATGTTTATAAATGGCAGTGCGGCCACCCTACTCACTGTAACCTGTACATGTATGTTTAAAAAGCATGAATATATTTATCTGTCTATTATTTTTAATAGCTTAGTATTGATGAACAATAACATGTATATTTATGAAACACAATTGTATACATAATTATACAATATATGTTGCCCCCCACCACCCTAGTAGGGGGTCGAGGTAGGGTAGTGGGTCCCTGCTCCATCTCCCCATCAGTTTTGGAAAACGTTGAAGACCCCTGGCCCCCAGTGCTTCTTTTGGGCTTGTTTTCCTAGACCTGGTTGCTCTCACACAATCTGGCAACACTGCCTGAGACGATTCCGCTGTTTAGATGCCTCAATAAAATCATACAGTGTGCTAAAAAAAATCCGAATTGATTGGATAAAAACCTGTTATATTTATTCTTTTATATTCCTGAACCGATTATCTGACAGAGGACACAATCGTTCAGAAATAGTGTTTGTTCACAAGCTGGTCCAGCTGCCTGCCATAGACTTCATTGTATTTCACCAAACTTCCTGTTCCCGTTTTGGCTCCCATGCGCATCAATGGCGTCTGCCATGCAAGCAATGGCGTCGGCCCTTCCCCTAGGCTGTCCCTACCTTGTTTTCTAATTACCTTGAGTCCAAGAGGGAAATCGCAACAGTCGCATTCTCTGGTTTACTTCCCGTTTCTGCGTGACGTAGGCGGACGCCTTTTTAGGAGACAGGAAGCAAGTCTATTGATTCCAATAAATGGGAGAGTGAACGTGAACACTGCTTCTAAACCATTCTTTAGCTCCATGGTTACTGAACCAAATATTGGACCCAATCATCACAAGAAAAAAAAAAAGAAAAAAATATGCTTTTTTTTAGATACACAAAATGAGGCGAAAATCAACTTTGTTATCGACTTTTCTCTATCCCAGCAACACACTCTCGCGAGATTTGGGAAGATATCTGAAGAGTCGACGAGTCCATCTGCAGTCCCCCCCCCCTCCTTCATTTTCCTCTTTTGTATATATATACATATATATTTTTTCTCTCTTCATACCAGTAACCTGAAAGCTGATTGTATGACATTCTGTATAGTAGTGTGTATATCTGTCTGCCTCTTATATATCATCATGATTTGTGTGCATGTGGTGTGGTTCTCATCTTAAACAAGCTTAGTGCTTAATGAGAGTTCCAGTTTAGTAGACCTTGTATTGTGAATTTGTACTTCCATGTACTGTTATGTACTGTCATGTACTTTTCTCATGTCTTACTAAATAAACTACATCAATCAATCAATCAATCAGTCTGACGGACGAGACATATAGGGCTCTGTCCCTTATATTATATTTTATTATTATATTAGATTTGAACTTTATGCTCTGTCCCCATAAGATGTTCTAAAAACGGATTAACTGATATTATATATGTGAATATAGTATTATGGACATATTACAAATTAAATAAAATGTGTGTTCCAATGCTCAATAATATCATGTTCCATTATTAACCGTCTTGGTTGATGGGTGTCAATCACGGTGCATTGTACAAATTGTACAAATACAATTGTACAAAATTGTACAAATATCCAAACCTCACTTATAGGGGCGGTTTCACCGCCCAAAAATGATTTGTCGGAAGTTGGATCTGTTTGTATATAATAGCAGCATTATGCCTATTATGCCTATAATAGCAGCATTATGCCTATCTAAATCCCGAACACAACAACAGAGTGAAGAGCGCTTCCGGTTCGTTCTACCCCAGGCATGCGCAGATTCACTCTGCTCTGTGATGACGTCGCACGGAAACCCATCTATACCCAGTATTAGGCTGTAAACCGCATGCCTCCAGGTCTTTCACCAAACACCCAAATGCAGGCTTCTGGCCAAGCATGTAGGAGACCATTTGTAGGATTTGTGTACTATTTCGCCTCTAGTGGCTCCAATGGAGATTGTGTATCTTGCTATATTAACAATCTTTGGCTAAGTCTAGTTCATATATATCTATGGTCTAGTTCATAGCAAAGATGTTAATTTAGCAAGATACACATTCACATACAAACACATTCACCATTATCTATCTATCCATCAAACTATCCATCTGCTACTACTGCTAGACAATGTAACTGAACAAGGTTAAGGTTCCCCAATTAGGTACGGGTTCAGAATGAACAGAACCAGAGGCTGATGTATCAAAGTGTCAAGTATAAAAAGTCAGGTTAAAATACAAAGGGGGGTTTATAACTGGGAAGTGAAGTTCCTAAAATGGGACTAAGCCCAAGGGGCAATGGCTATAGAGGGCGAAGGCTTCAGGGCCTAAGTGGCCTCTAACCTAATCATACACAGCAAATAAGAAAATATAAATACGCAAATGGCCCAGTATATACCCATTTCCTCAGACCCAACATACAATCTGACAAAACCCAGACATCCCAGACATTATATAGAATATAGCAAAATGACAAATATACAAAATAACACAACATACCCAGTCAACATATCCTTAAAGGAATAGTTATCCTTAAAGGGATATTATCCTTAAAGGGATAATATTTTTGTCTATCGATCAGTCACCCCATGGAGACTTGAATTCATGTATATTATTTAGTTTTTGTCGCATTCCCAAGCCAATAATTTGACGACCAGCAGAGTCGGGGGGGTGTAGGAGTGGGGTTTTGAAAACTTTTTTTTTTTTTTTTAAACGACCCCCAGGGACCCCCGGGGAGGCCTCTACCCGGCCCAGGGAGCCCCGAAGCTGGGTACTCGCTCCAATCCGGGGACCCCCGGGGTCCCTGGCTCCAGAGGCTCGACCCTGGCCGGGCTCAGGCCTCTCCAGCCGGGGACCCCCGGGGAGGCCTCGACCCGGCCCAGGGAGCCTCGAAGCTGGGTACTCGCTCCAGTCCGGGGGACCCACGCCTCCGGGGGACACCCGGCTCTCCAGGCGGTCCCGTGGACCCACTCTTAAGCACCCCTCCACGGGCGTTAAGTGAAGTGACAGGCCGCGGCCAAAGCACCGCAGGGACCTGGTAGTACAAACGGCCTGGCGCGCCCATGGGACTATTATGGACTTAGCGCCTTGGACCCGGCCCACCGGCCGGTCCCGCGGACCCACTCTTAAGCACCCCTCGACGGGCGATAAGTCGGGGGTCCCGCGGCCTACGGACCGCATGTACCTGGTGGTACAAGCGCTGCCGCAATAGTTATCATGCCCATTAGCAGGGTCTTGTTTCCTCGCTGAGGATTGTCTTCTTCCCTCTATGGCCTGAGCCGATTTCATTTCTCTTGGCTATGGTTTCGCTGGGTAGGGGACAGTGGGAATCTCGTTCAATTAACTCGGTACGCGACACAAGCAGGGTTTGAGAAACGGAGTCTCCGGAGCGCGCCTTCGCGCCCCCGCGGCATACGGATCTCCTCGCCGAGCCCCGTGATGGGGCTCGAGGCGAGGCCGACCGCGGGGGCCCTCGGGCGGTCCGTTGCAAGGCAACTAGGACAGCTTGGCCGGGGTCGGCCGCGGAGGAGTGCGGAGGACAGGCCACCGAGGCCTCTCCGCACGTGGTCCCTCCGCGCCTGGTCGGGCCCGCAGGCTGCAAGCAGCGTCCGCCGAAGCACACGAGGTGCCGGCGGGGCCCTTGCAAGAGGCGGGCTACGAGTGCCTATCGGTCCGCACGCTGGTCCATATATCCGGGCTGGGAAAAGTTGCAGAGACTCCCGGGAGAGAATTTCAAAGGAGGGGGCCATGGCAGAGCCCAGATCCTCGTGGGCTCCACGAGGACTTTCAGGGTGCCAGGCCGCCCTACCGCGTCCGACCGGAGGCCTCTCTGGCCTGCCGTCGCCCATCCTCGGCATCCGCACGCCGGTTCCATATATCCGGGATGGGAAAAGTTGCCGAGACTCCCGGGAGAGAATTTCAAAGGAGGGGGCCACGCCAAAGCCCAGATCCTCCTGGGCCCGGCGAGGACCTCCAGGGTGCCCGTCCGCTGTTAGATTTACTGCTGAACCTATGACACCATTAAAAGTAAATCTATGGTAAGGTATGGTTCAGTGGTTCTGTTAAGTGGGGAGACGTTAAAAACACCTTTAAAATGAAAGTGACAGGAGATTTACAATTGTAAGATCAAATAATTTATTATCCTTAAACTAAGTTTACAATTATTTATGAGCTTATGAAACTATTAGAATGAATTATCAAACAAACATAAAAGATACATCACCAATCAATAACAGCGCGCTGGATACAAAAATCTATCCCTCTCACAGAGTAATGATGCTCGAGACAGGGCGATTTCTGCACTGAAGCATCCTTTCCCTAATCCAGCGATAATATACATTTTCATAAAACATTATCAATAGATGTCGCTGTTGGTTGCAGAAGTTGGTTGATCACTCTTCCTGCTGTTCTCACGCTGGACCGTAGCCTTGGCATCTTTACGCCTTCCCGTCACAGGCCTCTGGGCTCCTCACCTCCCCTCGATGCCTACACTCCCTAACTTTTGGGTGCGATAAGCGTCTATGAAACCTTTGTCTAATAATTTGGCCAAAGTATATGGCTTTTTTTAGTTTCTATTTCCTGGGAACTAACACTCTGAATACTGCTGTGTAATTTTATGTCATTTTGTTATCCATATTAAAGCTTTTTTAGTATATTACTATAAGAGTATTACAACAAGAGTATACGATTGTTATGACCTAATATAATTTTTTAGGCACCACTAGTGCTGTCCAGTGAGACATTCCTCTGAAAAAGGGAGTGATAATGAGATGAGAGGGAGAGACGGGGCCTTTTTCACTATGATCTCCTCTCATCCTTGGTAAACACATTTTCTTTGAATAAGGTTATAATGACACAGTTAAACTAAAACTCAACACTATTAGTCATACCAGTGATTAAAATATACGCACAGTATAAAGGTCTATATATCAATGTGTGGCTTAAGTGATCAGAATATTTGAACTTAGAGCAGTTATATGTGTAAATACCAGGATATAAACATGAGCCACTATACAAAATGTCAAAACATCATATGACTATCATAGCTATAAATCAAAGGTCTTCTATTCTAGATGTGTTAGTTCCCCCTTTTTACTCTTACAATTATGTAGTTTTCTACAGACACATTTATCATACTTATAGACTTTAAATCTAATTTTCCTAACAGTCCCCCTTTTCCACCTCCCTATTGGTAGGTGGAATCTACAAAGGGAAATTAGAAGGACCTAGTACACCTAGATTTACAGTGTTGTGTCACAAGTTGCAAATGGGTCGTCATGTGTGTCTGGGTTAGGATAAATGTCATGCACATCATCATGGGTCTGTATGTACTGTCCGTCATGTGGTATGAGGTTTCTCAAGTCTCTAGGCAACCCTCTAAGGTTGGCTGGATCAAAGTCAGTGTCATAGGTCGATACCTTAGTCAGAGCAAGTTGTCGGGCAGTGGAGTCATGTGAGGTGATGCTAGCTAGTGAGCGGTTTACACAGCAGCGAATCAATGGAGGTCCACAAAGCAGGAGGACAGCCACTGGGATAAGAATGGGAAGTATCACACTGGCCACCCAAACCATCCAGGAAGAGCCCCATGAAGAGAACCAACCCCAGGGGTCGTCGCCTTCTGGTGGTGGGGTCAATGAGTCAAGAATGGCCTTGGAATGAGCTAATAGAGAGGTTACATTAGTAGAAACATCTGGAATAAAATGGTTAAGCAGCATCTTACACATTTTCCCCTGCTTTTGCAGTAAGCAGGTCAAAGGTCTGTTGGTACTGCAATGAAAAATAATAATTAAAACACACATTCTCCCATGCCAGCTACCAACTGCGAACAGCCAAAACCCCAAAAGACCCAAACTGCCCCAGTGTCCCCCTTTTCTGACTGGCTGGGGAGGAAACAAAACAGACAGACAGGCACACAACATAAAGCAAGCATAGCATGACACACACAGATTATGCTGGATTCTGGGTAGACCTCCTGTCCTTTTCTCCTGTATCTGTTGAAAAATAGAGGCTTTCAATGCCTTTCATTTACTTTCAATACACACATACATTTTCTACACATTTTGCTAGCATTCAGGGGCGTCCCCCTTTTACACCTAAAAATAGCTGGTCCGTGACTTTTTTCGATCTGTGGTTAGTTCATCTGGGGAATGATCAATCACTTAAGTTAACAGATGACTGTACAACAGTTAATACAATCGCAATACTTCCCCCAACCCCAACTTTAAATTACTGACACTATTGTAATATTGTTTTGGGCTGCTACACATCCACTTCCATCATATCTGACCAAATTATTTTTAGAATGTATTCACTCTCAACTAAACATGTGCCGCGCCATCTGCCACTTGTTAAAAAAAATATCCTTGTTCTTATCATATATTTTATTATTATTTATGTTCCTTCTGACATTCAGTCCTCACTTAAGTCAATGAGATACTTTTAATTTACTTATTGTCATATCAAACATCAAATTCAGAGGCCCTTACTTGGAACCTCCACTTGACCTCCTATCTAGCTGACTCACTTGACCTCCCATCTAGCTGACTCATCGTGCACTAAACCCTGAGCGTACATGTACACTTCCTTTTCTTACCAATTTTTAAAAACCTGCTTTCCCCTACTTGCTTAACTACTACATACACGTGTAATCTTTGGTCAGGGTGCTTATTATAGTGCCTCAGTCAGTGTATAGTGTGAGTCTTCTGTGTACAACAATGTATCTGCCATGGTTGTATACTACAGTATGTGGTTGCAGGAGAGTTTTCTCCATTCTGTGGACTTTAATTTTGTGCTATAATTAGGCTACTTGTCTCTCTCCCCCTTTTTCTGAAAAAAAAAACTGCGCTATTTTTTTTTAAAGAAACATACAACTAAAGGTGCACTCTGCCCTACTTTGGCCATTTAATACTTTAATTACCAACAAAATTAAAAAATTGCTTTCACATGCTTTGGGGCTGGAGACCCTGGTTTGACATCTTCCAGTGGCTCGGTCACGTGACACACTCCTCCACACTCCTCCTGCCGGAAGACAGACGCAAAACAGTTTATGTTTTCCTGAGCACACCCCAAAAAAATGCTCATTCGATATTGCAGACGTATCACATGTGCAGTTCTGTGTCCTGCATGTGCATTGCAAACAATCCAGCAGCATCGTTTATATCCCAGGTCGCATAGACTGACCCCTTCACGCCTGTAATGTCTCGTCCAAGAGCTGCACACAGTGTCACTTCATGTGAAAAAGCAAATTGTCCAGACCATAAACATCGTGGACCCCTCGGATGTGAACGCAATTATCCTCAGCATTCGGGTTATTTACTTTGAAAAATGGCAGTTATAATAATCTGGCAGTTATAACATTATTAATATTTATTCCTCTCAAATGTTTGCTTCATGTGTGTGAAATGCTGTTGTCGTGTGTATGGTTTCGTATGTGTACTGGCACTTAAGCAATGTCATGTTGTGTGTGTCCGTGCGTGCATGCACTCTGACCTCTCTCCTACCCTGTCATACTCTCTTCTAATCACTTTTCTCTGCCTTCTATGCTGGTCCTGCTTAACCCTGTAACCTTCCTCTCCCTGCCTTAACACCCCTATAACTGGTCTGTTCTATTCTGTCTCATCTAAAAATTTAGCTGGCTCTGACCACTGTGTGTTCGCTCCCTTCTGGGTTGTATGCAATCACGGGCAAAGTGCCCCATATCATTGCAGTTAAAACATCTGACCCGAGACATGTCACGGGGACCCCTATAACCTCTTCTACCTCCACAATATCCTCCTCCTCCACCCATATAGTACCCACGGTTGTCATTTTGCTGTTGTAACCAATTATGTTGCATTAGCACCATTTGCTGCACTTGCTCAAGTGAAAACATGGGTGTGGACTGTGTGTTCGGTGCCTGAGGTTGTACCGGCTGTCCAGAGGTGGGTGTATCACCGGCTGTGTAGGCACTGTGTTAAGAGCAGGCGCATTCTTTTTGGCATTCTTTTTGGTTGTACTAAGCTGTTGTTCTCACATAAGTCTTTCAGACCTCCCCCCCGGGGCGCAGTCCTAGGCTAGACCCCTTTCCACTTGAGATCTACACCCAGGAAACCCTGGATGGAGAGTTCAAGCTTCCTGCTTCCCGGCGTCTTCTTTTCAAAGCCCACCGATCACAGGAGCACCACTCGCCTAATAACTCACTCGCTTTGGGCTTGTGGTGGCCTGACTGTACATTGAGCCGAACGCAGCGACCACAGCACGCCATGGCTTTAATGCTATGTGCGATCCGACCGGCAGGTGACCCAGTCGATAGCGATCCCTTACCCGTAGGCGTGGTTGGCGCCCCAGGCAGGAAACCGACGGTCTAGTCCTGGCCCCGCTTGACTACGGGAACCAGAATTTTAACCGTTTTCACCCGCCTTGCCTTTTCACAGAGGCCGTCCCTCAAGACCGCACCCTCTGCTAGGTGTGGACTGTCATCCACGTACCACGCAGTTGCCCGACACACCACCATGTGCGACAACCATGCAGACTAGACGGAGACACAGCTAGGATGTTAATTCATCCTTGACAGAACACGGGGGCCCTTCAGTATCTCCCCAGCACTATATCTAGTCTTTAACGTGCTCTGGGAGCCTTGCGACCCCGCTGCCGCCTGTTACAGGCAAGGGATTGGGGAGCCTACCCCCTAACCTCACCTGTTGTAGTTGTAATCTGAGAAGCCTTTTTGTCATATCAGCAATTGTCGCCATGTCAACTTTTTTACAGCAGGGGACTAAGGTACTGCTATTTTTACCACTCCCTAGTGAATGGCACAACAGTATTTCTCATACAACTGTCCTTCCGCAGTAATCTGTAACAAAGCCGCTGGATGTGGCACTTAAAGGAGAATTCCGGACAAATTAAGTGTTATCTTTGATGTCTCGTTACTCACCTACCGATGTGAAAAGTAGCGTTCTTTTTTTTCATATATTCCCCTGTCGTCATTTTTTAAACACCCTCCGTTGTTATAATGGGAGCGTGAGGGTTAGTGAAGTTCGTCTATTATAACCGACGCAAAGTTGTTTTTTTCACTACTAGTATTCATAGTAGAGTCTCATGATAGTCAAACATGCGTTGAAACTATCTGCGAGGCTGCCGTCAATGGCGAACGATTTAACACTGGTTGCTTGTTTCTTCCAGAACCTGGCAACTCGTGTTGCCAGATTCTGGAAACAAGCAACCAGTGTTAAATCGTTCGCCATTAACGGCAGGCTCGCAGGAATTTTCAGCGCATGTTTGACTATCATGAGACTCTACAATGAATCGTAGTAGAGAAAAAAATAACATTGCGTCGGTTATAATAGACGAACTTCACTAACCCTCACGCTCCCATTATAACAACGGAGGGTGTTTAAAAAATGACGACAGGGGAATATATGAAAAAAAAGAACGCTACTTTTCACATCGGTAGGTGAGTAACGAGACATCAAAGATAACACTTAATTTGTCCGGAATTCTCCTTTAATATGATTCTCACTGAAAATGCCAATTTTTATGAACCCCCACGTTACAATCTATATAAGATAAAACATGAGACTATTCAGTTAAACACATTATAGCAGTGATTTATTACTGGGGATTTCTCTCTTCTCCCTTTTTTTTATTCTAACTTTCGCAGGGAGTTTCCAAAAAAATGCTCAAAAACTCTCACTCATTTGTGCCTTATGTCAGGAACCAATGACAAATATTTGGCTCTTACAGAATGTATTCAGGTCCCATGAAAATTACTCAACACTTCTGCAAAATATGTTTTCAAATACAATTCACTAGAAGCACCCAAAACACATAAAAAAACACACAGTTCCTAGCGCCCAGAATTGTAATATCTCGTAAAATTATTTAGAAGTTTCACAAAATTCTTTAAAAAAAGTTTTTTTTAAAGAATTATTTGTGTTACAACACTTTTTTTGTATTTATTTTTTTAAATCAACTTTCTAATGTTTATTGTAAAAGTCGCTATTAGTGCCCAGAATGCATAAAAAACAACACAGTTCCTAGCGCAATGAACTGTAGTATATTATAAAATGATTTAACAGTGAACTAGAAAGAGATAGACAGAAGAGATGCGACAATTAATGGATTGTCGCGAGCACACACCACCCAAATACTTTTTCCCCAATGCAAACTCACAGCGCGGCGCGCTATAAGGAAACCACCCACACAATAGATAACATATGCCAGACTCCACGAGTCTGAATAACTACTCTTTTAGTTATTTCATTGCCGTCTCGTACGACTGTGGACCCCCGGCCCATAAATCTCTTAAATAACACTATTTTATCCGCTTCATATGACAACAAGATACTGGATCATTGTAAATGCTGCACGTATGCGTTAAAATAACTGCCGCCCCCGACGACTAAAACTCCCTAAGTTTATCTGGTAATCTCCCCGAAATTACTTTGGCGTCCCAGACGAAAATACTGTCAATACCCAGAAATAACAGTACCTCCTGGAGGATTTTGCACAGTTAAAACACACAGCTTAATGACAATTCATTCACACTGCTAAATTTGGTTATAAATCAATGTCCTACAATTGCTAAATTTATCTCAAATGCTTTGGGATTACGACAATTGCTTATCTCAGTCAAACAAACTCAGGTTAGAGTGATCAAACACTGAATTCGTCGAAGCAGGTTTCAGCAAGCCTTATCTTAAACCTCCGGAGGCAAGTTTGTCCAACCAGAAAGCGACGTCGCGACCGTAACAACTGAAATGATGTTCAGGCGGTCACCTGCCAAGGATGGCGTCCCCCCAGAGAACCATAAGGGTTTTCGGCACCAATTTGTTAGATTTACTGCTGAACCTATGACACCATTAAAAGTAAATCTATGGTAAGGTATGGTTCAGTGGTTCTGTTAAGTGGGGAGACGTTAAAAACACCTTTAAAATGAAAGTGACAGGAGATTTACAATTGTAAGATCAAATAATTTATTATCCTTAAACTAAGTTTACAATTATTTATGAGCCTATGAAACTATTAGAATGAATTATCAAACAAACATAAAAGATACATCACCAATCAATAACAGCGCGCTGGATACAAAAATCTATCCCTCTCACAGAGTAATGATGCTCGAGACAGGGCGATTTCTGCACTGAAGCATCCTTTCCCTAATCCAGCGATAATATACATTTTCATAAAACATTATCAATAGATGTCGCTGTTGGTTGCAGAAGTTGGTTGATCACTGTTCTCACACTGGACCGTAGCCTTGGCATCTTTACGCCTTCCCGTCACAGGCCTCTGGGCTCCTCACCTCCCCTCGATGCCTACACTCCCTAACTTTTGGGTGCGATAAGCGTCTATGAAACCTTTGTCTAATAATTTGGCCAAAGTATATGGCTTTTTTTAGTTTCTATTTCCTGGGAACTAACACTCTGAATACTGCTGTGTAATTTTATGTCATTTTGTTATCCATATTAAAGCTTTTTTAGTATATTACTATAAGAGTATTACAACAAGAGTATACGATTGTTATGACCTAATATAATTTTTTAGGCACCACTAGTGCTGTCCAGTGAGACATTCCTCTGAAAAAGGGAGTGAATGAGATGAGAGGGAGAGACAGGGCTTTTTTCACTATGATCTCCTCTCATCCTTGGTAAACACATTTTCTTTGAATAAGGTTATAATGACACAGTTAAACTAAAACTCAACACT